>NC_045544.1:22241549-22541549 GCF_009769535.1 Thamnophis elegans
TTTCTTCACTACTAATTTGAACAGTTGTTTCCTGCAAATGTCCCCTCCCAATGCCTCACTTATAAATTCTCTTGGGAAGGGCCAATCCACAACCACCTGTGCTTAATTATCTTCTATGAGTCTGCCTACAGAGTTGCTTCTTCCGTTTCTCAGCCTTTCTCAATCTAGCATCAGGAACAAACTCCATTTGATCCTCCCCTCTGCTCTATGCCTCAGTCACCTCCTGGTGGCCAACTCTGGTCCCTGCTCTGAGTCTGAACTCTGCACAGGATCCTCCACATCTTCCATAGCAGACTCATATGGTTCCTCGCTATCCGAGTCCATCAGCAGCTCAACTGGATCCTGCTGGGCCACAACACCTAACTGTGTCATAATTTATTGAATAAATCATAATTAGCTGGATTTACACAATTCTTAAAGCAAAACTAGGCAAACCACATAAATACTTATTAGGGTATATGGAACCTGTCACTGAGTTAGATCCAGATTAGGTAAATACAATGTGCCGCAAAGAGTCATACAAATTATTCATGTTTCAATCTCATATCTTATATTGTGATGGATCTAGACCATTGGATTTAATTTTGTACAGTCACAATTTTTGTATGGATTGAGATGCAACTAAAATTGAGACGATTCAGTCATGTGAAGGCTACAGATAAATCTCTAAAAGTTTTGATGCCTTCTACAGGATGATTGTGGTTAGTTCTAACCAAGAAAAAAGTATGATGTGTATAAACTTTACGGAGGTGCAAGAAACTATATTTAACCATTGTAACCTCAATTTCTGAACTATTCTGAACTAATCATAGTTGTTTTAGAGGAGATATTTTATACTGGGAAATGATGAAAAATGATAGGTTTTTCATAACTTCTTGCATAGAGTCATATTTTATATTGAATCAATACTATTAGATAGAAGATGATAGATATATAGATAGATAGATAGATAGATAGATAGATAGATAGATAGATAGGTAGGTAGGTAGGTAGGTAGGTAGGTAGGTAGGTAGGTAGGTAGGTAGGTAGGCAGGCAGGCAGGCAGGCAGGCAGGCAGGCAGGCAGGCAGGCAGGCAGGCAGGCAGGCAGGCAGGCAGAGAGACAGACAGACAGACAGACCCATCTATGCCTGCTAGTTGAATTCTGCCCCTTTACAGGATAACTGTATTTTTTTGAAGATTTTGAAGATACCTGAACATAAAATTATTTTAATATTATTAGCCTAATAACCAAATTCAAGTTACTATTTGTCCACAATAATCAAATGTGAACAAATGGCAGCATATAGAGTTATATGCATTTTCAATTTGTATGGTACTTTACAAGCACCTCTTTTCTTACTTGTCTTCCTTTTCCAATATATTCCAAGCATCTGAATTTTATTTTGTACCATTTAGAAACAGAGCTGATGTGAATAGCCCACTGGGGAACTCAATAAAAAAACTTGTTTATTCCATCCATATGGTTTCATTGTAATTATTACAAGCAAAGGCTGCTAAAAGGATTTTTCGTTGCTGAGCTGGGGATGAGAATAATTTTAAACAAATTGTGACAATGATGTACTTATATAGGATCAAAGTCTCCTTAATAAACTTAGCAATCATGGGATAAGAGGATCTGTTCTTTTATAGATTGCTAACTGGTTAAAAAGAAAGCAAAGAGAAGGAATGAATTTCTTCAGTGAATGGAAATATGAAAGACTCCCTCAAGGATTTATGTTGGTTCTAGTACTTTTTAACTAGTTCATAAATGATCTTGACATAGGATAAGCAGTGAGCTGATCAGGTTTGTGGATGATAAGAGCCAAGGTGGCGCAGTGGTTAAATGCAGCACTGCAGGCTACTGCTAGATCAGCAGGTCAGCGGTTCAAATCTCACCGGCTCAGGGTTGACTCAGCCTTCCATCCTTCCGAAGTGGGTAAAATGAGGACCCAGATTGTTGGGGGCAATATGCTGACTCTCTGTAAACCGCTTAGAGAGGCCTGAAAGGCCTATGAAGCGGTATATAAGTCTACTGCTATTGCTATTGCTATTGCTATGATGCAAAGATATTCAGGGTGGTAAAAAGCAAAGTAGGATTTTAAAAAGATCCAGAAGGATTTTTTTAAAAAAAATACCAGTGTCAGGCCTGCAATTATATTCTTTTTAGAATTTTGGCCTGCCACACTTTCTCTTATTTCATTATGCTGTTTCATTAGTATAGTTGATGGGAGGGGGGAATAGACAGGAGTAGGATTGTGGAATGTGTTATTGTCATTCTTTTCTAGAAGCCAAGGTCATCTTTTGTCTCTGTACTTTTACACCTGACCGGAAGCAGCTGGGTGGAGATGCCAGCATGGAAGAAGAAGATTGGACCATGTGATGGATTGTGGGTGTGGGGACAAGATCATGAACTTTTAACTGGGTGGAATTTTGATGTCATTTCCAGAATTGGGATTAACACAGATGTGCTAAAATGTCTGCTTTATTAAATTGGAACTTTAAGGATCATTTTGCCTTGGATTCTGATTTAATTCTACATGATACTTGGAACGCTGACATTATCCCAATTCTCTATTTAAAATAAATCACCAGCACCCCTGCCTCACGGAGGGGGGGGGAGCTGGTGAGGGTTGTTGTTTTCCCAATGCTGAGCCACCCGGTCAGCGTAAAATATCAGCGAACAATTATGAGAAAGCCTTTTGAGATAAGAAGCTGAGATGAGATGTTTCTCTTCAAATCTTCAAAAATTTCCCTTTTAAAGGAGTTTCCCTTTTAAAATTTATTGCTGCTGGCAAGAAGCCCAGCCTGTGGGGGATGGAAAGAAGAGGAATGAAGGAGCTTATTCTCAACACGACTAAAGGATAGCTGGATGATCTGATGAATGGAGATCCCAGCTACCCTCACGCAGTCAGCTCCGATGGCCTTCCCGAACCATTCCAGACAACTAAACGTAGTGCATAATACCCGGCCTTCCCCCCAGCCAAGTCTTGGAAAAAACCCTGGAGTGGAGATTTTGACTCCTTCCAAATGGGGGTAATTGAAATGAGTCAATATCCTGCAACTGAGTTGAAGACAGAATCCCTATCAAGATGGGGTTTTCAACCCAGCCAGAAAGAAGGGATTTGGCCAGCATCTTTCACTTGCCAGCCACCAGAAATTGGGCTGCAGCTAGTGGATAAAGCACTACTAAATTGGGCTTTCTTCCCAGAGTATGGATGGTTAAGATATCAGTGGGCACCTTCTGGGCCATCAACATGGGAAAGTCCTCCAAGCCAGCAGAGGGGCCCTTGGGCCAGAAATCCTCCAAGCCAGCAGAGGGGCCCTTGGCACATAAAACCCCCTAACCAACCATCATTGGTTGAACTGCAACCTGTGAATCAGGCACCCTCGGGATGGGTCTTAATCCCAGGTCATGGATGGAAGGGATTCCAATTGGTACCTGCCCTTCCTCAGCAGATGGCACCATGGCAGACAACTGGGCAGTGGCCAACCGAGGGATTGACCTCCCCACCGGTTCCAGTCTCCCCTGTAATGCCCCAACAGGTTCTTGCCCAATCTTCCTACAGAGAAAGGTTCTCAACAATGGAAGAAGGGATTACCAAGGGGCAAGCTACAGAATGGATGGTGGAAAAATGTGATGAGGTGGTTCCTAAGTTTAGAAATGTAACTAGGTCCCTTTCCTCGTGGGGGCCAATAAAATGCCACTTTTGCTGTCAATTTGGCCACAAAGTGTCAGAATGCTTGGCTCCAGCCCCATTGCCACAAACGTGCACACCAACCGCCACGGTGGAAAAGAGAAGGCCCCAGAGGCCACCACAAAAGAGTCATTTGGGCCAACAACCTCTGGAAGAGGATCCCCAACTTAAGGTGATGAAGGGGGAGGCCTTGGAGGAGGAAAATGCTGAAGATGACCCAATGGTGAATGCACCCATCTGCCCCTTCTCCTTCCAAGTGCCTAAGATGGGGTTGGAGGGGGAGGTTGAAGCAGTTGTGAGCACCAGTTGTGCTCGATGCTTAATCAGCACATTGATTGTCAAGCAACTAGGCATAAGCACTAGACCTCTAGCCTGTCCCATTGGGGTTGAGCAGGCAGATGGAACACTAATTGGAGGGGCCCAACCATGCTAGTAACTGACCTGGTGAAGTTACAAATGGGCCGCCACTGCAAACTTCTCAGATTCATTGTGGTTCTAGAGATGCTGGAGAAAATAATCTTGGGGCTTGCATGGTTTGACAAATGGAAGCCCATGATAAAGTGGGAAGATGGTGGTAGGAAATTGATGATGGTGGTTGAGCTGCTACCACTGATGGAGGAAAAGAACCAGCCAGGGATGATTGAATCCAAGAGCCCAGAACCTGCAGCAGAGACAAAAACCTCAGCTGTCCAACAAGTACCCAAAAACCTGTTGGGAGATGTTTTGTCAAGAAACCCACAGCATGACAGTAATGGAAGCCAGGATAAGCTGATGACAGCTATGAAATTGGCGTTCCCAATAGACCAGTGGCTCAACAACAACCAGGCAATCTTAACAATGAAAAATGGATTAGCCTGGAAGGGGTCCAAACTGTACATCCCCGCGGGTTTGAGGCTAGAAGTTCTACAGTAGAGCCATGAGGCAGAACTAGGAGGCCACTTTGGATTCCTTAAAATGCTCCACCTCGCCAGGCGTCAATTTTGGTGGCCAAAGATGGATTCAGAGGTGGAAGGTTACTTAAAAAGCTGTGCCACTTGTGCAACGATGAAACCATTGCTGGAGAAGTCTCCTGGACTGCTACAACGAGTGGCCAGCTCTAAGAGACCATGGGAAGAGGTAGCAATGGACTTCATCTTGCAACTCTCAGACAGCAGTGGAAACAGAGTAATCTGGACAGTTATGGACTTGGATTCCAAGCAGGCACACTTCATCGCTTGCTCAGAGTTGCCGTCTGCAAAGGAATTAGCAAAAATGTTTGTGTAACACATTTATCGCCTGCACGGAGTACCCAAGAGGATAATTTCAGACCGCGGAGTCCAGTTCACAGCCAAGTTCTGGAAAGAGGTCCTGAGATCCATTGGGTCCACACAAGAACTGAGCTCAGAGGTTCATCCCAGCATGAACTGTGCAGAAGAGAGAGACAATGCGGTAGTGGAACAATACATCTGGTGTTTTGTGGACTATCAGCAAGACAACTGGTCAGACTTGCTACCCTTCGTCAAAGTGACATACAACAATGCAGTTCACAACAGCACTGGATTTACTCCTTTCCAGATTACCAATGGCATGGAGTTTGGTCCCATGCCTGAGCTGCCTAGAGAACCTCCCTCCTCCATGTCTTTGAATGAATGGATGGACATGCTAAAGAAAGAATGGGAGAATATGAAGAAGGCTCTAGCAGATACAGCAGAAGCCTACAAGAAGCAAGCTGATAAACACCGCTCATTCCAGAACCCCTTCCATGTGGGGGACAAAGTTTTTGTGTCTACCAAATACATAAGATTAGGAATGCCTAGTAAGGAATTTGGTCCAAAATTTCTAGGTCCATTCCCAAAAGTGAAGATAGTTAACCCATTTACAGTTCAACTCAGTCCACCCAGAAGTCTAGGGGAAATTGGCCCAGAATTTCATTGTAGCTTGTTGAAACCAGTAAATGGGTCTAGAATAAGAGCATCCACCCAAACTTTCTCTCCTCCTAACCAGATAGAAGGGGAAACACAATCTGAAGTGGAAAAGATTGTAGACTCTAGGTTGAATAGGAGTCGTTTACAGTATTTAGTGCAATGGAAGGGTTACCCTTTGTCTGAAGCCACTTGGGTGAAAAGCTGGAACTTAAAAGTGGAAAGGTTAATAGAACAATTCCACGAGAAGTTTCCCAATAAGCCAAAGGGTCCCCTGGGGGGGGGGGGGAAGTAGGTGGTTATTTTTTTTTATATTAACTTTTATGTTATTCTCTTTTCAGGAACTGTTTTTCTTCTGAGGAGAGGCCGCCTGTCAGGCCTGCAATTATATTCCTTTTAGAATTTTGGCCTGCCACACTTTCTCTTATTTCATTATGCTGTTTCATTAGTATAGTTGATGGGAGGGGGGAATAGACAGGAGTAGGATTGTGGAATGTGTTATTGTCATTCTTTTCTAGAAGCCAAGGTCATCTTTTGTCTCCGCACTTTTACACCTGACTGGAAGCAGCTGGGTGGAGATGCCAGCATGGAAGAAGAAGATTGGACCATGTGATGGATTGTGGGTGTGGGGACAAGATCATGAACTTTTAACTGGGTGGAATTCTGATGTCAATTCCAGAATTGGGATTAACACAGGTGTGCTAAGATTTTATTAAATTGGAACTTTAAGGATTGTTTTGCCTTGGACTCTGATTTAATTCTACATGATACCTGGAACACTGACAACCAGTGTGTATGGTCAACTAAGTGGTAAATGAGTTTCAGTTTAAATAAGTGTAAAGTCATGTACATTAGAGTAAGACCATCCATTCACATGTGCATAAATGGATTCTCACCAGTCTGTTAACTAACCTGACAAAAACAGTTGGGATAATAGTATGTAGCTCAATGAATGAGGGCAAATATATGTGTTCAGGATAATGTTGCAGGATCCAATCTGGGTCAGACACCGGGACCAGAAGTTTAGTCTTCCAAGCTTTAAGATTTGTGCTGGAGTCCATGGTCAGGGAAGTTCTCTCTCATCAGAATGTCTCTAGTGAAAGAGAAGTTCAGTTAGGAGTGTAATCTAATGGTTAGGTTGGCAATATATAAAGTATGTAACAATACTGTACCTGTTTCTTTAAATCATGCTGTAAATGTGATTGGGTGCTGTTTCCTCAATCGGCCATAATATGGAGCCAGAATCACTGTTAGATACTGATCTGATCTGAGTGTTTGGAAGCTGGCTGTTAGAAGTGCCGTGTGGTGATCAGGGTGTTGTAAATTTTGCAACTGCTAGCAAACTTTGTGTACCAGACTGTTTGTATGATTATGGACTATGTTATTTGGATTATCCCTTAACTGAAAGACGTTGATGACTGACTGTCTTAACCAGTGGTGGGTTTCAAAAATTGTTCGAACCTACTCTGTGGGTGTGGCTTCCTTTGTGGGAGTGGCTTGCTGCCCATGTGACTGGATGGGAGTGGCTTGCCGCCCATGTGACCAGATATGAAGATGCTGACGACACTTGTCAGAACCACCTTAAATTACCTCACACACAGCCCTGGCATGCATAAGGATATGATGTAAACTTGTTTTTTAAAAGGCATCTTTGGTTTGCATTAAAACAACTTCAACACACACACAATGTTGTGATTGCACCACAAACCCAGTAGTCATCCTTACCGTTCAGAACTCAGGTACTGAGTTTTATAAATATGAGCATGATTGTGTAGAATAATCATATGCAAGGATGAGTGGTGGGTTTCAAAAAAATTTGGAACCTCTTCTGTAGGTGTGACCTGCTTTCCAGGTCCACTGGTGGAATCTCTTCTAACCGGTTTGGTAGATTTGACAAACCGGTTCTACCGAATAGGTGCGAACTGGTAGGAACCCACCTCTGGTCTTAACCGTGTATGACTTGGACTGTTTGATGGACTCTGATACCTTTTTTTCCACGAAAGTAAAAGCCTATTTAAACTGCAGTGTCTGTGTACGCTGGTTTGTGTGTTCTCCAACACCATTCTCACAACGCTTCTCTGAACGCACTCGCTCCCCCCACAGGGAGCTTACCTAACAAGTTCCATGAGGATGTCCTTCAGCACAAATCTGAAAACTTGGAAGACTAAACCTCCGCTCTGGTGACCGATCCAGATTGGATCTTGTAGCTCATGGGCAGTAACTATGAAAAAGGGAAATTCCATAATAGGGATCATTAGGAGAAACATTGAAAACAAAAATGCAAATGTTATGACACTTTTATCCAAATATATGGTACATTTGCATATGGAATCTGATGTCTAGTTCTATTTGCTACGTTTGAAAACGAATATAAAAGAATTGGAAAAGAGGCAACTAAAATTCTCTACAATGTCTGCATTGGAAAGTCTAGAATGTTTATAAATTTAGATTAGAAAAACAGGGCAATTAACATACAAGAAAATCATTCAGGATGGAATATAAATGCAAGCAAGCAGTAAATAACTAAATAAATATGCAGACTGAATAGCAGACCTATGGGGTTTACTCCTTTATTGATTCCTTTATTTATTTTTCAACAGATTTTGGATCAGATTTATTCGTCACCAACTTCCTGAACCAAAGTACATGCTTATGGGTATTCTAGTACAGAGCATTCATATTTAAATCTTTTGATACAACTTTGAATGCAAACATATTGTTAAACATTTTGTTTAAATATACGGCTCAGCTTTTATCTATTTTACACCTCTTTTAAAATTTTATTTTATTGATCTACTGATAGTTCAGCCTTAATTACCAGTACAGAGGATACACAGAATGACGGGAAGTTCTTGACTGATCTCAAATAGCAACATCAGCAGCATACTTAGAGGATGCATGAAAGCGGACATCTGCAGACTCTCAAAACACCACCTGGCATCTCCTAGTTTAATTCTCCATGCAAGAAAATTATTTGAGAATCTCACAGGGGGCAAGGTAATTGTATGTATATCTTCTGTGCACATAAAGGGACAAAAGACTTTTAAAAACCTGTTGTCAACATATGTAAAGTTGGGAGGAGGTGGAGAAGTGAAGTAGGAAGCAGAACATAAAAGCATTTGCTCAATGACAACAGAGAATAAAGATAGGTTCAAACAACTGCCGTATTTTTCGGAGTATAAGACCACCTTTCCTCCCCTTAAAAGAGCATGGAAATGTTGGTGCATCTTATACACTGAATACAGCCATTTTTGGCTTCTTGAATCCCATTTGCATCCCATTTTTGCGAAAAACGGGTCATTTATCGCAAAAATTGAGGCGTTTATGTCTTCCCCCAGATCCCAGAAGCATTCTGCAGGTTTAAGCAGGGCTGGGGGAAGGCAAAAATACCCCCATTTTTGTGAAAAACGGGCAAAAAACCAGCCAATTTTCCACAAAAACCCAGGCATTTTTGTCTTCCCCCAGCCCTGCTGAAGCCTGCAGAGTGCTCCTGGGGCCAGGGAGGACAAAAACTTTTTTTCTTACTTACCTCTTCAAAATCATGGTGCATGTTATACATTGGTGTGTTTTATAGAAAAATATGGTAGTTATTAATATATTGTCATATGGAGGGACACAGGAACCATTCTTTTCTGTAGTTGCCCCTGCCCTGTGTAACATCCTTTCCACAGAGATCTTCCAGGCCCCCACCCTCCTTGCCTACGGAAAGCTTGGAAAATTTGTCTCTTTCCACAAATGTTGAGGTAACAGATAACTAGAGCCCAATAAGATAGTATATTGATGTTTGGGAGAGCATTGTCAAAGGGCATGATGGTGTTTTTTTTTTTTTTTTTTGTAATGGGTTTTTTATTGCTTTTATTATTTTGTGAGCCAACTAAGATTGTGGTTGCCATATGGGCAACTTTGTAAGACAAGCAAGCAAGCAAACAAACAAACATCGGACTGGTGCCCTGCCCTTCCCATCAAAAGAACTTAAGACAGATTGCAATAAAACACACATTCTAAAACTCTCCCAAGTTTGAATACTGCTTCAGTGTCACTTTCACATTGGTTTCAGAAATCTCAGAAGTAAATTTCATCCCAAAGAAATCTGTGCTTCATATTCTTGCAGAGTTGATGTGCTGCAAAGATATTAAACATAGGAACTGTATGAAAGTGTTGTAGTGTGATTCAAATTGAAACCTTTATTGTTAGAGTAGAACATGTGTACAATGAGATTGGCTGAGCCTCCCTTCGTGCACCCCCCCACCAACATAATACAACTCACAATGAAAGACAAAAAAAATCCCTAGCCCAGTGAATCATACTAAGGGGTTTGTCTCCTCACCACACAGTTTTCTAGAAATCCATTCCTATGTTCTTCATAAACTTACTATATTAGTCTTCAACAGTCCTTAAGGTATCATCTAGCCAGTTACCTCCTAACCTTCTTAATACTTCTACAAACCCTGGTTGTCCCTTCCTGTTCCGCTTGCCAATAGGACAGTCTTGTGCAAGGAAGCCCTCAGAGTATGAATTTGCTACTAACCCATGATTTACCTCAGAGAAATGTGTTGAGTAATTAAACTTATGAATGCTTCATTATAATACATGGCAAGAAATAGAGTAAGCAAAGGATTTTCAGAATGGCTTTTATTATTTATATAGTACAAAACAGTCACCATACTGTTTTAAGCAAGGGGTTCAGGGATGGGATTCAGCCAGTTCACATCAGTTTGGGTGAACAGAATGTTAATTTTGCATCCGGTTTGTTGAACTGGTTGTTGCAAGGACCAGCTGGCCCTGCCCACCCTACCACTCCCTCCCAGGAGTCTCCATGTGGCCCATTCATCATTCCAGGTAAGTGCAGGGCCAATGCGGAGGCTCTGGGAGGGCGAAAAATGGGCTTTCCGGAAGTACAGGAAGTCTGGAAACAGTCTGCTTCCTGCTTCCGGAGGGCCTCTGGAGCCCAGGAGAGGCTATTTTCACTCTCCTGGAGGCTTGGGGAAAGCCTCTGGAGCCTGGGGAGGGCACAAATGCCCCCCTCTGCCATGATACTGGAGGCTGAGTAGGCCATGCCCACCCAGCAATCTGGCAGAGAACCAGTTGCTGACATTTTTCAATCCCACCATGAAGGGGTTCCAAATTTTAAATCTGATGATTCTGCCTGGATAAAATTATTCCCTCCTGGGTGCGATTGATGATTCTTGGGAATAATTCATTAACACTTATAACTAGTTTTCTGCAAGTGTCACTTTTTAATTTTAATTTTTTTTTTTTTTAAAAAAAAGCTCTCTCTCATTTCCTGGACTCTGTCATCTTTACCTATTGTCATCCTCATCAATCCTTAGTCTGTTTATAGCAAGTGTAGAGATCAGACTAAAATATACTATGTCATTTAAAGCTAAAACTTAAAGAGCGATGAAGCATCAAAGAAGCACAGCAGATTGAGTTTTTCTGCCTGGATAAGAATTATAAATTTTGCCACATGATTAGAAGCTAGCAAAAGAAAAGAATATCTCATGCTGTGTCACCTACTTAGATGCCAGATATTTATAACAAAATAGAAACCTTCTGATTCATGATGCCTGGATACAGTATTTTCCCCCCAGTTCTTACTGAAAAAATAGTAGATTCCCCCTCTCTGCTTCCCAAACGTCAACTGGAACAATGAATCACTTAAGAAGGACTTGATAGTTTGATGAAAATGAATGATCCATATTAAGTCTCCAAGATGGCAGAGGTTGTTAAGTTTATATTCTGGTCTAGTTTTATTCTCGATAGGAATAATATAGGGTAGGTAGAAATACTATATGGCCCAAAATTATTCAGTGACTTTCCTTGGTTAATCTCCTAGGTATAGTCAAGTATTCTAACCACAAAAAACATCTCAGACATAGTTTAAAACTTCAAATGGTGTCCTGACTGTCCTATTTTTGAATCGTACTGAATTCAAATGGGAAATGAACTTCAATTTATCTGGAGACTGTTCCATTAGAACGATATCAGCACTAACATTCCATTCCTTTCCCAGAGTCAACTTAGAGGGAAGATGGGTAGCATAACCACTTAAATAATAAAGAAGCAATTACTGATGTGTTACCGAGATCTACAAAGCCACTGGATTGGATAAGGCATGTGTTTTGGATATACAGGTATTCCTCGACTTAAGACCACAACTAAGCCCAAAATTTCTATTGCTGAGCAAGACAATTGTTAAGAGAGTTTTGCTCTGTTTTACTACCTTCCTTGTCACAGTTGTTAAGTGAATCACTGCAGTCGTTAAGTGAGTAATAAGAGAGAGAATAACAAGAGATAATAAGTTAAGAGAATATGACTTCTCCATTGGCGTTGCTTGTCAGAAGTTTGCAAAAGGTGATGCCATGACCCTGGGACACTGCAACCATCATAAATACATGCCAGTTGCTAAACATCTGGATTTTGTTCACCTAAACATGGAAATGTTGCAATGGTGATAAGTAGAAAAAATAATCAAAAGTCACTTTCTTCAGTGTCATTGTAACTTTGAACAGTCACTAAATCAGTCATTGTAAAGTTGAGGACTACCTCAATTCAACTAGCCTGAGATCTATCTAATATTGCTACATAAAGAAATATTCAGTGCTTCAAATTATTAAAGGTATGATTATATAAAAAGCATTTCTTTCCTTTTATTATAGACTAGCTGATAACCTGGCGTTGCCTGAGTATTTATTTATAGGGGGAAAATGTCTGGACCGAATGTGATTTCTAACGTTGGATTTTCCCCCTTACCAGAGGGAGCCCCCTTGTGGAGTACTGTGAAGCTGTTACCATGGCAACTCCATGGGACAGTACAGTAAAGTACAATATAGTACAACAGGCTGTATCTTAACAGAACACACACACCGAGGGGTGTTAGGGGTGTCTTACCTCCACAGTATTTTTCTCCAGGGGGTAAGTCATCTGTGTACCAAGTTTGATTGAAATTGCTTGAGGCATTCCAGAGTTATGCTGGAACACACACACACACACACACACACACACACACACACACACACACACACACACATTTTATCTATAGAGATTCATTAATGAAAATCTGCCAGATCAATCTACAATGAAAGAAAGAAAACAAGCTTCTTCCAGAAACTCAAGATAATATACCCTGCACACACTATTCTAAACTTTTCTCCAAAACAAAGGAGTCCTATAAAGTAAATTAAACTGGTGTGATAGAATGGACTTGAACTTGGATTAGTCACTCGTAACATCATGATGATGTGAATATTAGACATTTCTAGATTCTTCTAGAATATAGAAATAAGAACTAGAAGGCAAAGGAGAGGAAAGAATAGTTAAAACTATATCCTAATTTCAAAATTAGGTTTTAATCTTAGATGCATTTATTAGGAAATAAACTCTGACAGACAGGAGGCTTGAATCTGGAAATCAGTTTGATATGGCCATTTATTTTCATGAAAGTCTGGAAAGGAAGCATCACTAAGACTTTTCCCTTTTGAGATGCTGGTTGGTTTGGCAAGAACTGTGTTTTTAAGAGTCCAACCCCTTTTATTTTACCTCTTAGCAGTTAAATGGCTATTAAAGTGTACAGTACCTAGTGAACACCACTTATGACTTCTGTCTTGCAGCTGTTTTAAAACCTCAAGTTTTCTGCTATATATACAGATGTGTATGTCCATTTTTGATGGCATATATTTTTATGCAAAAAATCATTAGTGGTGGACAAAAGAGGCTTCTGTTTTTCTGTTATTTTGCTTTCTGAAAGGACCACATTAAGCAATCAAAGTGATCATAATTTCTACCCCTGTACACCCAGAACCATCCTGAAGTTTTAGGATAAATTCATTCCATTTAAAATCTGAAGTAGCCTAAGGAGCAAAATGACAGAGGAATCACACTTCTTTTATAAGAGTGCAAAAGTCAATAATTTTCTATCAAGCCAAAGCCAGTAATAAAAAGCTTTAGAAGTTTGGGAACCAGGTGAGTGATAATCAGCATGTCTATGCAACGAACAATAATAATAATAATAATAATTATTACAATTTGCTACATTGCAGAGTAACAATCCCAGAGTTATGTGTGCTATAAATGTGATTTGGAAATATTGGATCAGACTTTATCTGGACCCCAAAACATCCTTGCTAGTCAATAAAACCACCTCTCTTCCCCGCACTCAGATTGCTACATGAGCCGGGGGGGGGGGGGGGAAGCTGCAGATGCTTTAAGTCAACCCATGTGACTCTTAAAACAGCTGGATTTTTTAAAATCCAGGCTTGCACGATAGAAGCTGTTTCAATTAATAGGCGATTGGTGCATACATTTTAGACCTCCCCACCTTGGGGAACATGTAAAGATGAACTGTAACCACTTTTGAATGCTAACTGACCTCTCCACAAGAGGAAACTGCAGGAGTCAGACATACATTTATAATTGTCTTCATCCAAAATTGCCAGAATTAATTACACCGTGCACTGTTTAACAGAGGAATTTCCAAAAAAAAAAAAAAAAAAAAGTGGTTTCTTCCCAGAACAATTCTCACAGGATCTCTGAAATGAAAAGAGGAAATTATTGTAATAATTATCTGAGCACTGAGAGAATCAGCAGTCTGAGGAAACGTGTCTCTAGAACAGGGGTTGACAAACTAAGCCAAATCCAGCCCACTGCCTGGTTTAGCCCGTGAGCTGGGAATGGATCGGGAGCACTGATGGAATTTAAAAAAAAATTACTACCGGTTCTGTGGGCGTGGCTTGGTGGGCATGGCAGAGGAAGGATCCTGTAAAATATCCATTCCCTTCCCATTCCAGGGGAAGGTTATTCCAAAAACCCCATTTTCTCCAGATTAGCTGGGACTCAGGAGACAGAGAATAGATGAAGGTGGAGCCAGTCAGAGGTGGTATTTAACGGTTCTCTGAATTACTCAAAATTTCCACTACCGGTTTTCCAGAACTGGTCAGAACCTGCTGAATACTGTTAAGTCCTCAGGGCTACGACGCCACTCAAAGGCATTGCAGGCTGCCAGATGCTCCTGATTGGCTAAGACAGTGATGGCAAATCTTTTTTGGCTTGCGTACTATACGTGGGGGAGCACAGGGGGTCATGCATGGGAGTGTCGCACCCATAATGCAGTGTGCGACACACCCCCAGTGAACATGCGCTCCCCCCATTTTTTGCATGCTTTTTTGTCCTCTTCAGGCTCCAGAGGCTTTATAGGAGCCCAGGGAGGGAAAAAACAGCCTCCTCAGGTGCTCCTCAGGTGCTCCTCCTCAGGTGCTCCTCCTCAGGTGCTCCAAAGGCTTCAGGAGCTTCACCGAAGCCTCTGGAGCTCAAAAAACCGACCCTACGGGCAAACATGAAGTTTAGGAATGGACTTCCAGTTTGTTTGTATGGCCGGTTTAAGCCTTCCTGAGCCTTCAGGGGCCTTCCAGAGGCTTCCCTGAAGGCTCTGGAGGACTAAAAACGGCCCTGTGAGCAAACCGGAAGTGACTCCCGGTTTGTCCGTTGGGTTGTTTTAGTCGTCCGTAGCCTTCAGGGAAGCCTCCGGAAGGCCGCTGAAGGCTCCGGAGGACTTAAACCAACCCTAGTTTTTTGCGCTTTGGAGAGGCAGGGGACACTATTTTTGCACTCCCCAGGCTCCTATAAAGCCTCTAGAGCCTGGGGAGGGTGAAAAATGGCTTTTAAAAAGGCTGAACTCAGCTGGTCAGCACACACATGATCACTGGCCAGCTGACAGGGCAACGCCTTACGTGCCCTGACAAATGGCTCCACGTGCCATCTGTGGCATGCGTGCCATAGGTTCACCATCCCGGTGCTAAGACATGAGCAGTCAGCTAGCGGGAGAATGCTGCCATTCTATTGGTCCAGCCATCTGACAGCTCCTATATAAAGAGCTGTCAGATGGCAAATATTGTTGTTGCCTGTTAGCCATTGTTAACTTAACTTGTTAGAATAAAGGTTGTTTGTTACTGTTCAACTTGCCTTCCTGCCTGCCTATTCTCCATACAGAGCACCTCTGATGGGGAGGTAGGAAGCCGATCACCTCTGCTGCCTCATCTCATTTCCCAGAGTGAGCAAGCTTTCTAACCATTATAAAGTGGTTATAATGCTCTTTCCTGGCAGACCAGTGATACCTAATGCACTCCTTGGCCTGCTGACCGGACAGCCAGACAGGCAAAGGTAGAAGAAAGGCAAGATCTTACCCTTTTTAAAAAGAGACCTCTGATCTAGGTTGCTAGTTATAGAAAAAGATTATTATATCTGGGTTGCAAACAATAAATATATAAATGGCACCAAAAAGATATGCATAATTTTCAGCTGCCACCTAGCTGAAATCTGGAGTTTTGCTGCCAAAATCTTTAGCCTTATCTAAAGTAAAATGACGAATTTGACAAGGAAGTGTATTTATGCCTTTCAATTGGAAGTGAGTTAAAAGAGAGAGAGAGAGAGACAGAGAGAGATGGGAAAAAAACATTATAGAATTACCATATTCAGTTACAAGATAGGATTAATACCAGACAAGTTTTTTCATTTAACTGTGGAATCCATCCAATTCTTGTTATTAAGACTCTTCTTGCCTCTGGCTATGTAGGCTAAGCTGAGTCAAGCTATCATTACAATGGGAAATGCTACTGATATTATAGCAATCTGTATATTTCTGATTATATCGCAATAGCTCCAAACATGTTTGCACTTCCTCTTCAGGCCTTTCTTAGCAATGTAGGGAAATTTGGGGCTTATGAATCTAATTAAGGTACTTCATAAACCCTTTGCTAATAGCTTCTGATTATTTCTGCTGAGTATGAAATAAATTGTCAGACACACAGAATCAGGACCATTTATAAGGTTGCATCATAAACAATTTATTATAGATAAACAGTATATTTTAAAGACTAGGCTTTGAGGTAAAATCAGTCAACTTTTATTGCAGAATGAACAGTCAACAGTAAGAACACGAACAGAGAACGGAGCCTGCCTGACAGCTATTTATACTTGACAGCTGTCAGGCGGGTAGCCAATCGGCGGCTGGTATTTCTCCTGCCGGCCAGCTGGCACACCAGAGCCAATCAGAACCCTGAGGCTCTGGCCATGGCTGCCGACTGCATTGAGAGGATGCAACACCCCTTTCCCCCAGACAGCGCATGCGTAGTCCCTTAAGTAGGAAGGTCTTCTGAGCAAGTGCTGCGAACGCTGAGGAATAGGAGTGTCCATCGTCGCTGGAGGAGGAGGTCTGTTGCTGTGACGCAGCAGATCGGAAGGTCCGGCCGCTGGACAAGCAGGAATGTTTGAAGGCAAGTGTCCTTCGCGTGCAGCAGCAGGTTGTGCACGGTGGCGCGGAGCGGGGAAGGTGGCCGGAAAAGATTAAGCCGCGGTTGGTCGCAGTTGGGCAGGTCGGGCAGCCGACGTGCAAGCAGGCCCCGGCTGCAGTGTTTGTGAAGACGGTGTGGCCGGTTGGGGTGGCCCTGCAGTTGTCTGGTGCCGCAGCTGGTTTATATGGCGCCGCCATAGTCGTCCATCGTCGCACTGGACCCTATAAGAGCAGGGTCCAATTACATATAGTATGACTCCTGGTAGCCACTTTGGATCTCTGGCATAATTTTGCAGGAAGACCCCCACCCACCAGAAAAGCCCTAGGGGGAACAGGAAGGGGGAAAGCGGTGGGGACTAAGGATGGTGCAAGCGGTTAAGGGTGGTCCGCAGGCATCGACCCATAAGGATCTCCACTGGGCTTTTGCCTGTGGCCTGGCAGGGAGTGGAATGCTGCGCCAGGAGGTAGGTGCAGAGGCGGGATGGCCATGGCAGGTGGGAGAGCCAGGCAAGGCCCTCCTTGGCTGAACGCACAGCGCACTCAGACATGCCATTGCTGGCCGGGTGATAGGGAGAAACAGGGGAATGTCAGATGCCCAGGCTAGTCAGAAAGGAGAGGAAGGGGGCAGAGGAAAATTGAGGGTTATTATCAGAGGCGATGACGTCAGGGATGCCATGGATAGTAAAAAGGGCATCGAGAATTTGGATGATGGCGCCAGACGTGGTGGACTGCATGGGTAAGATGTCCACCCATTTGGACAGAGCGTCCACCACGAGGAGGAATGTGCGGCCATCAAGGGGGCCAAAGAAATCGAGGTGGAGGCAACTCCACGGGGAAGAGGGGGTCTCCCAGGAATGGGCAGGGGCGGAGGGCAGAGCAGGGTGAACTGCCTGGCAGGGAGGTCACCGCTGGACCCAGGCAGCAATGTCAGCATCCATGGAGGGCCACCAGACATAGCTGCGACCGAGAGCCTTCATTCGCACTATGCCTGGGTGGCCCTTATGGAGGCGGCGGAGCACCTGCTGGTGGAGGGCAGCAGGGACAATGACCCTGGAGCCCCAAAGCAAACAGTCCTGCAGGATGGAAAGTTTGTCCCGGTGGCGAAAGAACGGGAGGAACTTGGCCGAGCGAGTGTCCACCATCCACCCCCTGCGAACAGCATCCAGGACCCTCTGGAGGAGGGGGTCAGACTGGGAGGCTTGGGAGATGTCAGAGGCCGAGAGGGGAAGAGCAAGGTCATCTGTCAGGGTGCCGACCAAGATCATGGGTGCGCGGTCAGAGACAGGGATGGGCAGCGGACAGCGGCTAAGAGCATCAGCATGGCCCATGTGTTTGCTGGGGCAGTAGAGGAGAGAGTAAGCATAGGAAGAGAGGAACTCGGACCACCAACCCATGCAGGTAGAGAGAATAGGAGGAGTGGGCCGGTCACCAGAAAGAATGCCCAAGAGGGGCTTGTGGTTGGTCTGTAGGGTGAACTTGTGGCTGTACAGGTAGGGGTGGAAGCGTTTTACCCCCGCAACGGCCTCCTTGTCCAGCTGGCTGTAATTGCGCTCAGCCTTGGACAAAATCTGGGAGCAAAAGGCGATCGGGGCTTTGGAGCCATCGGGGTAGGCGTGGCTCAGGACAGCCCCGACACTGAAGGGGGAGGCGTTGCAAGCAAGGATGAGAGAGAGATGCTCATCATATTGGACAAGCACGGGGGCAGAAATCAAAAGGGATTTGACAGCAACAAGCGCATGCGCCTCGCGGTCTGCCCAAATCCAAGGGGCGGAGGCATCTAGGAGGCGGTGGAGAGGCTCCGTGATGGACGCCTTATGGGGAATGAAGGAGGCATAGAAATTGCCTTGGAGGAGGGGGTGGGGCAGAGACAATGGCCTCAATCTTGAAAGGGGTAGGTGGATTCCTCTGGAATCCACGAGATATCCCAGGAATTCAACGGAGAGGACGCCCAGCTGGCACTTAGAGTGCTTTAAGTGCAACAGGCATCCCTAAAATGAGAGAGCACTGCCCTAAGGGTCTTGACGAGTCTTGATTGGTCGGCGGGGGCAATCAGGACATCGTCAAAAAAGGGGACTACGCCCGGGATGCTATGGAGCACCCGCTCCATGAGTCCCGGAAAAATGCCAGGAGCCACGCTGACCCCAAATTGTAGGTGGCGGCACTTGAAGGCCTCGTAATGGGTCATGATGGGTCTGGGCTGTAGCGGAGGCCTCGTCGATGGGCAACTGCTGGTATGCTTGAGCTAGGTCCAACTTCGCAAAAAGTTTGCCCTGGCCCAAGGAGCGCAATATGTGTTGCACGACTGGCACGGGATAGGGATGCGCTTGTAGGGCCTTATTGACGGTTGCCTTATAGTCCGCGCAGATCCTAAGGGATCCGTTGGAATTCAAAGGCAACACTATGGGGGTCTTCCATAGTGAGTGATCCACAGGCGCCAATATGCCCTGTGAGATCAGTTTATCGAGCTCCGCATCAACACAAGCCCGAAGTGCATAAGGAACCCATTGCGCTTTAAGGTGGATGGGCGCCACCATAGGGTCTAGATTAAGGGAGATGGGGTTACCTTTGTAGCAGCCCAGGGCATCCGAGAATACGCCATCGAACTCTGACAGGAGAGAGTCTAGGGAGGAGGCGAGGCATAAAGAATTAATGCCGGCAATGCTAAGGCCAAAAGCACTGAACCAATCGAGCCCCAGAAGGGAAGCTAGGGGGCTGCGGACTACGACAAGGGGCAAGGAACTCTGAAACTGCCCAAACTGGACAGGGAATTTCTCGCAACCCAGGATGGGGATAGTGTTGCCCTGATAGTCCCTCAGGAGGCAGTTAGCAGGGGACAGCTGGCTCGGCGTCAGATGTGGCAGCAAGGCATGAAGAGTGTCCCAGGACATGATCGTGCGGGCCGAGCCGGTGTCCAGTTCCATCTGGCAGGGCCGGCCTATGAGTAAGATGCGGAGGTCTATCTTACCCCGGCCCCCGAAAGAGGAGGCAACGGAGTCGGGCAGCCAGTCGGGCATTGGAGCCTCAGGATCGGAGATGGCGTAGCACCCCAGGCAGAAGACCCAGGAGGCATCTAGTCAGCTAATGGTTAGCACTAATGTGGTGCTAAATAATTCAAGGGGGACTGGACTTGTGTCTCTTGTGGCAATGCAAGGACTCTAAACTTATGACACATTTAACTCCGCCCTCCAGCTTAATCTGATTTTTATTGAATTTGTTCTCTAGAGTGACTGCCTTTCTCCTATTCTGGATGCCCTAGAAGGGAAGTTCCTAACCATGTATGCAGATTTTCCACACTAGAAATGAAGTGCTAAATCTTTGTATCATAGCCTTTCTACAGCTGCTAGTAATTCTCTAGTTGCCCCTATTTCCACACATTACTCTCCTGTCTGGTTAGTTTCTGTGGGCATGAATGGGGTGAAGATAGGATAGGAGGTAGGAAGGTAGGAGCGGGAGTTGTTGGTAGCCTGCAATGGCTAGATCGAGCTGGGATCTCTTACAAACATGTATCTATAATTATGTATGGAGCAGAGGTGGGTTGCTCCCAGTTCAGCCCAGATTGGGTGAACGAGTAGTAGCGGCAGTGGTGGGAGACTCCACCCACCCACCCAGATGCTTCTGCACATGCACAAAAGCATTGCGGGTGGGTAGGAGTGCACCCGAACGGGTAGTAAAAATATTGGTAACCCACCACTGGAATGGAGTCCCCAAAGTGTTCTCTGAATTTTGCCATGGTAGTTATCTATTATAGGGTCATTGTGTTTGATTATGGGGAGTGTCCATTGTACTACTGATGTTATTATGAGACTGAGTGTGAAGAAGACTGGTGGGTCAGGAATTCAGCTGTTCAGGTGCTACAAACAAGTCTAATTGAGCAATGAAGATTCACATTTTTTTCTGATTCACTTACAAATCTCTTGGGTAAATAGCCACAAGTTCTCTGCAGGAGATAACTGCTTGAGATGGAGTGGGACCTGGAGTCACCAGTGATGGAGGGAATGGCTGCATTAAATTCTGCATTTGCTGCACTAGTTGGAGTATCATTGCTGACATATTTCACACCTTGGTTTCCAATTTGTCCCCATACATCTCCCTCCCTCCCTCCCTCCCTCCCTCTCCCTCTCTCCCTCCTTTCCTTCCTTTCTTCCTTTCTTGAAAAATTTTCAGAGCATTGACTAGATTAAATGTTAGGACCATTTATAAGGTTGCAGCATAAACCATTTATGAAGCCTATACACAAGAGCCTAGTCAACTGACAGTCAGCACTAAATGGATGCTAGAAAAGGGCTAGTAGAATTCACCACGGGGGGAGGGGGGATGGACTTAGATCTCTTGTGACAATGCAAAGACTACAAACTGATAACATACTTTGCTCTCCAGCTCTGCCTGCTTTTCTCCTACAGAAATTCTTTCTGTTAGCAAGTTGCTTCAAAAGACTTTTCCTTTAAAAGATATAGCTCATAATGGGATTCGGGAGTAATAAAAGTGGAGCTAAGAGCAGAAGATTCTGAAGAGATTCTTTTTTAAAATGTAATGTTAAAATGATTTGGGTTATTTGTTATGCTTTTGAGGTATGCCTTTCTTCCTTTCCTTAGTAGAGATGATGACAGGATTAAATGTATATCTACCGGTATTACAGATTAAGAGCTAAGGGATGTTTAATGCTTAAGAACTGAGTTATTTTGAGAAAATGCAAAAAAAAACCTAACAGCGTGATTGTAACCTTAGCCTTGCAATATGCCAAGAAATAATTCATTTCTGTTGTATGCGCTCAGAAGCATCTGAATTTATTATTATAAATCATTTCCATATGAGGAATTTTTATCTGAGTAGTGGTAGGCAAAGCTTTCAATAGACATAAATGCAAGCTTCAATTTAGAGGATAGCAACAGTCTGAAAAATAGCCAGAATCAGTACAGACAGCATTGGTTTGTGCACTCTGTTATTCCATAGATGTTTGGAACCACAGCTTCCATATTCAATATTCCTCCAAACAATCCAGGACTTGTGGATGATATGGACCAGAACAATGGAGGGCATCTTCTCTTCATTACTATGAATAATACTTGGAATAGTGTGAGCATGTAGCATAAATTGAGCAGAGTATCTTCATGGTGCTGTTCGTGGAATAAGGAATTATATAGTTCATTAATATTCTGAGTGCTCGGTGCTGTCCTTATTGGTTATTCATCTTGAATACGTGCCTTGTAAAGCTATGTGCAAAATATTCAACTTTACCAAAGAATGCAGCCTTACACTAATACTTACATATGCATGATAGATTTGCAACAGCAAAGCCTCTACCTGAAAATTGCTAAGAACAGTACAAAGCCAATTTTCTCTTCATTCACTTTTAATAGTTGTGAGTCATTTAGCTGCCATAGACACTTAAAGTAGTTTAGCATGAAGTAATCCAGCTTAAATACCGATTAAAAATAGATGACACCATAACTGATCTCAACTACCACTGATTTTTTTAAAAAAGTGGAATCCCATTTGTGAATTGAGTCATGTATATTTGCCCCTTGAGAAATTAAAATTATGCAAAATTGTGTCACATTATGAGAGTGATGTTGAGAAGGGACAGAAGGTTTTGGAGACTGCCATTTATCTCACTTTTTTTACCCAGAAAAGGATAAAAACTCATAGTCCTCCCCTTCCCTTCATGTAAGCAGAAAAGGCACATGATACTTGCATTGCTGAATAAACTCTTGTCTTTCCTTTAGGCTGATTGGTCTCCAGTCAAGATTAGCTTTCATTGATAATATCCTTTGGGTTTGCTTTAACCTGAGGTTAATGGTTGAGAATGTTTCCTTGTGATTATTGAACTGTATTATGATTAAATAATGGAATGCATTGGGATTTCTGAGGGCGAGATACATCTCCTCAATCTTCTTTAAGACAATTTAGTTGCCTATTGGAAAGGTAGCGATTCTAACAACAGTAACTAGGCAAATTGGTGATCTTGTGGTCAAGAGATATGATATGCAGATTTCTTTATGAATAGTCACTTCTTGATTTGAGCAGCTGCATTGGGATCTGAAAGTTAGACTGTAGGCAACCTATAGATGATGGATGCAAAGGAGGGATAAAAGTTGAGATATGTTGCTTAAGATGATGTCAACTTCACGGAATAGGAAAATGCTTTGATTGCTCCTTTATGGAGATATACCCTGCATCTTTTGTAATTCTACCAATGCAATTGTAGCCTTATTCTCCTACCTGTTTTGTATCATATAAAATTGCCTTGAATCTTCATTCTGAATATATGGAGAAGATACATTTCATGCACAGGCTAAAACAAAAATATAAGACTTATTAAGTCAGTTCAAATCCTATTAAAGCATACTTTTCAAACACAGCACACATGCATAGTGTTAAACTATGGTTTGTTGTGCAGGCCAAAATGGTTTATTTCATAGCTAATTAATAAAATCAGAACTCCCTGATATGCTAAACTAAAATGAAACAAACCAGAGGTGGTATTCTGCCGATTCACCCTGGTTTGAGCGAACCAGTAGTGGCACTCACCCACCCAGGCATTATCACAGATGTTCTGAGCATGCAAAGAAGGTTCTGCGCATGTTCAGAAGGGCCCCTGCGCTCTCGGTTCCAAACCGGAAGCAAAGATTAGAGCATTTCATGCCTAAAACAAACCGTATTATAGCTTGGTATTATCTAATTATTGAGTTTATGTTATAAACTACAGAATATAAAAAAGAGCTTAAATAGAATACTTTCTAATTTGCAAAATGAATTTGCCCTTCTTGTTTCTTGGTCATTCAGTCTCTTGATCAAATGTAAGAAAAATTAATGCAATTAATTTCTTTATGTCTGAGACACTTATGTATACTCATGAATTTGCTATCAGAGCTACTTATAAAGAGGACTCATCTAATGTGAGATATGCATACATACATTTAAGAAATGTTTTTTCAAGACTTGTTTATTGGAGGGGTTTTTTTTTAAAGTACACAAATCTCTGACTGGTACAAAAACCAGACTTCTACAGTTCTATTGATGTGAAGCTGTAGATAGGAGTGTCACTGTAGGAAAACTAATGTGCAAAAGAAAGGGCAAAGAAGTTCAGGTAATTAAATGGAACCTCATGGGTCCCCTTGACTTCATCAAAGCATTATCTGAAATATCTGGCAGCAGTGTGGAAACTTTCCATGAAATGCATATGAATTATAGGGCAAAACATGTTGCACATCAAATCTGTCCCCTGAAGCAACTGCCATGTGGCAGCTACTCTAGTTGGCTTTTATCCTTGTGGCCAGGCAGAACAGTGTTACTAATATGCTAAAGGTTATTTCAATATAATTGGGTTGAAGGAAGGAGGAAAAGGAAGGAAAGGGAAAAAGAAAAGGAGGGAGAAAGGAGCTTGTGAATTTGTCATATTTATTTGCTAATTAAATTTGGGGGTAGCATGAGTAAGGAAGAAAATAAAACCAAAACATAAAAATATGTGATGGCCTTCAACTTATCAGCTAACACTTAGCAAGAGTGTGCTTCAAAGCAGGGGCTAATATAATGTAACTTTTTATTAAACTCTCTTCCCTCAAAAGGCAAATTGGCAAAAGAGTCATATTGAAAATCTACATTTCTATCCCAATGAAGTTAGACACATTTCATCTTTTCATAAAGGTCTAATGTGTCTGAAAATTTCATTTCATTTTACTGGAAAAATAGAAAGGTTACAGCTCTTGGTACTTTCCCTGTGCTATGTTATGAGAGAGCAGACTTCTATGATTATTTTCTACATCTTGGCCATGAGAAAATTAGAACTATATCTGCAGCGACTGGATTATGTCTTTGGCTACAGATTGGATGGGTCTTGCACGTGGATTTAAAGCAGCTCTGCTTTTTCAAAACAGTTCTTGACTTGGGATCATGTCTTCCTGATTCTTCCCATGAATGGTCAGAGAAGTTCCACACAAGTCATATTTCAAATTGAAAATCTTACCCAAGAGAATTTTGCTATTCGGTACTGAAGTTAAAGACAGTGGCTTTGTTAAAAGAATATTCATATTAAACAGAGTTTATAAATAACCTATTAGTTCCTGTGAATTAAATAGGCTTATTTTGAACGAAGAAAGAGATTTTTGCTGGTTTTCTTTTTTTATATATCAAAGATTATGTTAATTTTTAATACTAAAAATTGGAGTTGTTGTGAAAGTCTTTTGTTAGTTAAATCCATTAAATAACAGTGGAGAACAGCAGCTATTATACTGCATTTCTGGATGTGATGGAGGCAGTAGCAGTATAAGAACCATTTATGTGTGAAGTGTTTACTGTTCTTAATAAAGCATTTCAGCATCCAGTCATAGATAGAGAAGCCAACTCTATATGGTCCCTTTTCAAGAATCAGCTAAGTCCAGGGGAAGCTGATTGTATGCCATTCCATACAAACAACTTTGTCACCTGGTCCATTTACTTTAGTCAGAGTTCATGTTAAAGAGCAGAGAAGAAGGATGCATATTTCATCTAGCATTTCATTTGGGATTTTTGTTAAATGTACAGAGTGCAGAACTTTTTGAAATCAGTTCATTAAACCAAACTATCCAAAGCACAAAAGGCAAAGAGGCTTATACAATTAAATATAATAATAACAAACATTAAAAACATTTGGAAGAAGCTAAGAGCAACAAAAAAATGGCAAAGCCACAAAAGTATATCTAAATTTACAGCTAAATTTACATTTCTATGAGAAAAGGGAAAAAAATCTTGATTCTATGAGATTATAGCAGAAAGGAAATTTGAAGACTCACAATTGTCCAATTGTTGGGTTTCTCAATGGTTTCCTGAAGAAAGAGGTACACCCAACCATCCTTTTGAAAGCAAGCAAACTCACTTCATCTTCCACGAAGTTGACATAATCACACGGACTTAATCACATGTCACTTCCTGGCAGCTTTCAAAAGCCAGGATGATCATTGATTTAATAAACAAGTGTCCAGCTTCACAGTTCTGAGGATTTTAGCCAATCACTTCTTCAGAAGGGACAAATTAGATTTCATCCCAGCTAATCATGCAAGGACTTGCTTTGGTCACTTTAACAAGACTTGTCCAGTAAGAGTCCAAAACAATCCAAGATACTTTATGTACTACATAACTAAAGCATTCCTCCCAGTAGCCCTGCACATGATTGATCAGTTCATTCTTCCCCAAAGAATGAACTTCATTAAACAGGATTTCTAGATGACTCTATGCAGATGCAACAAGAGCAGAAAAAATAAATGTACTATCTTACTAATGTTATTGCCCTGACAAATCCCTAATGTGGGCTCTTACTTGGGTTCAGTTGGATTTGCTCTTCATCTATCTCCAAGAGCACTCTATGAGTCTCTTCTGGCACTTCATTTTCCAGAACTCCTCAGAAACCAAGGAGCATCCTGGGATCAACTCAGCCAAAAAACTTATTTCTTCAGTTGCTGGCAAGAGAAAATAGGAAGATAACTAAAATCTTGGCTAAGCAGTTCACCAGCTGGAGCCCAACCATTCAGAAAGTGGTCAGTGTTAGCAACTATGTCTCTACAGGCTAAGGCAAATGGAAAGCAGAATACAAGCACAGATTTGACTTATATTCTACTGTTTTAAAAAATGAGATGTAATAAATCAGTTTATAAACATAACTTTATAATATTAAGGTATTCATAACTTCATTGCCCTTTCCTAACCAGGCTTGAGTAACATACAAAAGGTTTTCCCTCTCTTCTACTGCCAAATCATAGATGAACATAGACTTAATACATACAAATAGTATGAAGAGAATGTTCAGGGTAATTTTTGCACACAAATTTAAATAATGCCGAGACACGCCACAGATACCTTTATCAGCTGCATTGAAGTAGCACCCAGTGGAGACTTTGGATGCCGAAACAAGGAAGAGGAGAAATGACTGGCCAAATATAAGCATTTGTTATGCATTGATGTTCAAATGTAAGATATGCTAAATATCTTGGAAACAATTATTGGTGATTAGTTCAATTTGCTATTTCCCCAAAGTTGCAGATGGTACAGCTGCAACGATAAGTAATTACAGTTCAAATTCTTTAAATCCATTTCCAACATGCACACTTAAAAAAAAAACATCAGTGAATAGGAGCAATTAAAAGCAGTTGTGCCAGAAAACCCACAACTCCCTCCCCTCTCAAAATGCCTTCTTCAATATCTTCTTCCATGGAAGCCTTGGCTAACTGCCTTTCAGAATTATGCAGCATATAATACACTGTAGAAGAATTAAGACAACTACGATTGGAGCGGGGGTAAACTACAGGGGGAAGAAGATAGACCCAAGTATTTTGCAGTTTGTATAGCCCAGAAATTGCTATAGAACTGAATTTTTATTTATTGTAATTTATAGCAAGTTATAAATGTCTCCATCTGCCACTTCAGTTATTTCTGATGTTCCATTTAAATTCCAACACCAACAAAAGCAGTCTTGCCAGCAAGACATTTCAGAAAGGGAAAAGCAAAATCTTTGCAAAATGCTTATATAGAAACTCATAAAGGACCTCATAATCTACTGCTATACAGATAGAAAAAACACATATGTGAAAATGTGAAGCAGTGAAGAAAAGTGGAAAGCCTGCTACTGTTTTTGTGGCAGGTATAAAAGCTAAACTTTTCCACTTCATTCATGGTTGAATGATCAGGTTGGATTATAGTGTCTGTGTGAATTTTGGGTGTATGCCGGTGTGCCTGCATTGTATTTTAGATGAATCCTCTAGGTGGGATATAAATTAAAAGAAGAAGAAGAAGAAGAAGAAGAAGAAGAGGAGGAGGAGGAGGAGGAGGAGGAGGAGGAGGAGGAGGAGAAGGAGGAGGAGGAGGAGGAGGAGGAGAATTATTTATTTGATACAGCATATACTGTATATTACAATGATACATTTAGCTATTCGAGATCCCTAGGGAGGAAAGAGAAGCTCACAGGCAATATGCACTAATGTGATATTAACTGGTGTGTGTGTGTGTGTGTGTGTGTGTGTGTGTGTGTGTATTTCTCCATCCTCACTGCTGTTAACTTTATGATTGTCCCCCTTATTTTTTGTCCTTTATTTCTTCAATCTTGTCAAGCCAATAATTTTCCTAGTCCGTTGTACATCTTCCTCCCATGCCCCAAATATATGAGTTTCTGGTTTTTGATAAAGGTGTCAGCTGCTTCCAGCCCAGAGGCCCGGAGCTGCCATTCAGGGGAGAAAACCGGCCCATCTGCCAAGACTCACCAGATTTCCCTCCTCCACAAGCAGTCGAGCTGAGTAATCTACAAGGCTGTTGATAACTGACTGAAAACAATCCATGATTAATTGCTGGGTGATTTTCATTCTGGAGCAGGAGGGGATGTGCGCATGTGCAGGGTGCAGTTTATCCTAATTACCAAGTAACTATAACATACAGGTAGTGGTGGAAGCGCCCAGATAACGACAGTGTGCAGCCCTGATTGGTTCAGGGTGCACTCGTTGCTTAATGAATGCCACGGTCACTGATAGTCTGGGGTTGAGCCTCAGGAAGTTGGCTAGGCCGATCCGTTTTGAACAGATGGACAGGTCGTTATTGGGGGACCAACCAGCCACACATGTAACTGATCAGGTGGTATTGCAGATAGGGCCCCATCAGGAGGTCTTGTTTTTTGTAGTGGTTCTGCACATTACAGAGGAGATTGTTCTAGGCCTGGTGTGGTTGGATAAATGGGGACCCACAATATGGTGGGGTGGTGGTAGTAGGCATCTCAGAATAGGACTCAGTCCTGACCCCCCCCTCCTCATGAGGTGCAAACCTGTAGCTCAGGGCCCGGTGGGATTCTGAGCTACAGTGCCATCGATACAAACATCTGGGGAGGACCAATTTCCTCAGGTATATGCAGACTTAAAAGATGTATGCAGTGAGCATGAGCGTGATACTTTGCCCCCTTACCACCCCATGGATTGTGCAGTGGAACTACTCCCTGGGGCTAAACTGCCAAAGCCCCAGATGCATTCTATGACCCCGCAGGAGCTAACAGAGATGAGGGTATATATAGAAAAGAACTTAAAAGGGGGCTTTTTTCAACCAGCTAGATCAAGGGTAGCTACCTCGTTTTGTTCTGGGAGAAAAAGGATGGCAGTTTACGCCTCTGTGTCGACTTTTGGGGCCTTAATGCGGTCTTTGTGGGACATCTGTACCCTCATCCTTTAATGAAGGACATGCTGGCTAGGTTGGTGGAGGGACGTATATTCACAAAATTAGATCTCAGGGAGGCATACCGTAGATGATACTCGGGCTGTTGACAAATGGAAAACAGCCTTCAATTGTCCTCTGGGCAGTTACCAGTACCAGGTTATGCCCTTTGGACTGCAATGAGCCCCAGTGGTGTTCATGCAGCTAATTAACAAGGTGCTGCCTGAGCATCTATATCAAGAGGTACTCATCTATATATCCTTATATATATCAAGATCATGGAGGAACATGTAACTCTTGTATGTCAAGTGCTTAAAAAGCTATTTGATGCACATTTATGCATTAAATTGTCTAAATGTGAATTCCACAGGACACAACTGGATTACCTTGGGTTCCGTATTTCACCTAAAGGGGTGGAGATGGTTTCCACAAAGGTAAAGGCGATGTTGGACTATCAGGCTCCTAAAACCCGCAAGCAGTTGCAGAGTTTTTTTAGGGTTTACCAATTTCTATTGCCAGTTCATCCCATCCTTTGCCCAAATGGCCCTTCCACTAACAAACCTCTTATGTACAAAACATCTCATGACAAACCCTCCACCAGGAAGCCCAGTTGTGTGGACAGCAAGTGTTTGAGCATCTGAAGTCCTTGTTTGCACAAGAGCCAGTACTGAAACATCCAGAACCCACTAAACCATTTGTGGTTCAGGCAGACACCAGTGATATGGTGGTGGCCACAGTCCTCTTATAAAAGAACAATGAAGGAGTTCTACAGCCGTGTGCCTAGACCTCAAAGAAGTTGACAGGGACCAAACGCAACTGGCTCATTTGGGAGGAGGCATTCGCTGTACGGTGGGCCCTGTTGGTGTGGCGGCATTTACTAGAAGGGGGAGGGATACCCTTTGAGGTCTGGATGGACCACAAGAATTTGGAGGCCCTCTAGACCCCACGAAGATTGTCACCAAAACAAGTTAGATAGGCCTTATATTTTTGGCAATTCAACTTTCAATTAAAATATATACCAGGGTGCAATAACTTCTTAGCCAATGCCCTTTCCCCGCAAACCACAGTATCACAAAGGGAGGGTCTAGAGCCGGTTATCATCCCAACTTCACAGCCTAGAGTGTTAGCCTCACAACAGGCCACACCGGCACCAAACCTGTATGCCCAGGGCCTCTCCAGAGCAATCCATGCAGCACTCCCAATGGACCAGTGGTTTCAAGAAAATCAAACACAGCAAAAGGACTTTGCTTGGAATGGGTCAAAGTTATATGTACCAAGTGTGGTACGAGTGGCCATGCTGCAGTGCTACCATGATGCTCTCTCAGATGGACATTTTGGGTTCCTCAAGACTCTGCATTTAGTAAATCACCAGCTCTAGTGGCTCCATATGAGGAGGGACATATAAGGAGTTGTATTGTTTGCACTACCATGAAGGCCTAGCCTGGCCAGCCTCTTGGTCTTTTACAGCACGTGGCAGATCCGATTCGACCATGGGAACAGATAGCCATGGACTTCATTGTGGATTTACCAGACAGCTAAGGGAACAAGGTCATTTGGAAGATAATAGTCCTGTTGTCCAAGCAGGCTCATTTTACAGCATGTACTGGCCTTCCATCTGCTAGGAAGCTGGCCAAACTGTTTATTGCCCATGTATATAGATTCCATGGCATCCCCAAAAGGAAAATTTCAGACAGGAGAGTGCAATTCACTGCTCGGTTCTGGCACACATTCATGGCAATGGTGGGGTCTTCACAGGGACTTAGTACAGCCTTCCACCCCATGACCAATAGTGCTGCTGAGAGGGCAAACGTGATGATGGAACACTCCTTAAGATGTTATGTCCAGTACCAATAGACTGATTGGGTGGATCTTCTCCCCTTTGCAGAAGTTGTCTATAACAATGCAGAGCACAAAAGTTACAGGGTTTACCCCATTTCATATTGCTACAGGCAGGAGTTCGTCCCAATTCCAGAGTGTTCTCAAGTGCGCCCAGATGACACGACCTCGCAGGAGTGGATAGCCTGGATGCAAAAAGTTTGGAAAGTGGTGAGGGAGGCCTTATGTCACTCTTTTGCCACATATAAAAAGAGTGCCGATAGACAGAAGGTGCAAGTATCTTTCCACATTGGCCAGAGGGTATACCTATCCACTAAATATCTCAAGCTGCCGTTGTCATGTAAGAAACCTGGGCCCAAATTCATTGGGCCTTTCCCAATCGTGCGAGTTATTAAGCTGGTCACAGTGCAGCTAGGATTCCCCCCTCTACTGGGGAAAACACATCCAGTCTTCCACTGTAACCTGCTCTGATCAATTCAGGCATCTGATATCAGAGGAGATCCGCTACAGCCTCCAGCCCCAGTTATTGTAGATGGAGAAGAGCACTATGTAGTACAAGATATACTAGATACCAGGTGGCACAGGGGATGTTTACAATACCTTGTTTTATGGAAAGGTTATCCCCTATGGAAGGCATCATAGATTCATAGCAAGGTCTGTACGGTGCCCCACCTGGTAGCAAGATTCCACCACAGACATTCCATAAAACCATGGGGAAGGGGTCCTTTGACTCCTAACTGACTATAATTTTAGTTCCCAGATGCTGTCTCTGTGGTGGGGGGGCCGCATGTCAGCTCCTTCCAGCCCAGAGGCCTGGAACTGCCATTCAGGGGAGAAAACTGGGCCAGCTGCCAAGATTCTCCAGATTTCCCTCCTCCACAAGCAGTCCAGCTGAGTAATCTACAAGGCTGTTGATAACTAACTGAAAACAATCCATGATTAATTGCTGGGTGGTTTTTGTTCTGGAGCAGGAGGGGATGGTTGTGCGCATGTGCAGGGTGCAGTTTATCCTAATTACCAAGTAACTATAAAAGGTGGTGGGGAGCACCAGGTGGCAACTCTGACAATTTATTCATTACCTTAGTGCTTTGTTGGTCAGTATGTGCCGGAGGAAAAAGATAACACTGCATTTTCAAATTATTTCTATGTTTGGCTGTTTTCATTAACCCTTTGGAACTTGACACAAGGGAGGATTAATTTGAATTGATTTGGTCTAAGGTTGATTGAATGGTTCTTCTTGCAATCATGATATGCTGTCTAAAAAAATCTGAGTTTTTCCCCTTTGCTCTTTCTCAGAGTCTAGATTTTATAATAACAGAATAACAGTTGGAAAAGACCCGGGAAGTCTTTTAGTCCAGCCCCGTTCTCAAGTAGGAAACCCTATACCATTTCAAACAAATGGCTGACCAATCTCTTCTTAAAAACTTCTATCATTACCATTAGGTAATCATTGTTTTAAACATTTTTTATTTGTTATGGTTAAAAAAAACCTACTCTTTATGTTCATGTTTAAGTTTCTCACTACCCTCTTTTCTGGGATTAATTTTTGGCAACACACGTCCACCTTTATCCCTTCTTGGGCCACCAAAAATAGAAAACTAACAATGAATGACTGTAGAGATTCCATTCCCCACTATCCTTTCAGAGCTGAAGAAACTTCTTGGACGAGAAGTGAAATGTCTCCAAAAGAAAAAACAAAGTCCAGTTGCCTCCTGAAAAAGCACCTTTGGGATTAGTATGAATGACCTTGATTTCTTTGCAATCAACATTAACCCTCAATAATCATGTAGGCTGATATTATTTTTGTATTCTTAATATTTAGAATTAAATATTGATTTTTCTGATTTTTCACTGTCCATTTTTACCTTCTAAATGAACTATTTAAATCGTCCATATTTTCAGCTAGGTGTTCACTAGTGATCTACCACTTTTGATTAAGAGATTTGTGCACTAGGCAATCTTCTTTGTTGAAGCAAAACATCATCATCGACAACAACAAAAAAAGGATGTGTTTCATCTGAGAAAAACACTTCATATATGCTCAATGCATTTCAGGTAATAGATTCCAGGAAAGAATTCCTTTTAGTCTTCTGCCCAATACTGGCTAAAGTGCATTACAGGTGGCTGGTTTTCAACATGGAGTCCTCACAGAATTTGTCCCCCGTGGACGCCTTCTTTTGCTATGCTGTTGGAAGGTGTATTTCAGAAACAACAGGAGGTCACAAATTCTCCATCTTTAGCTCTCAGTGCTTTCGTTGCTATTGTGACTTTTTCACCCTTTATTTTCTTTCTTGTAGAATGACATTTAAAGATATGTAGATAGCACAGAGAATATATCTCTTTTCAGCATTCGTGTTAAGATGCAATATAAATATAGGAACTGTCGAAGAGTGGCATGGTTGACGCAACATTTGCATATTACATGAGGCAGATCTATATGATTGAGAGAAGGAAAGGACATAGAATCAATTAAAACACCACTGTCATCATTATCATTACTGTCATTATATTTATCATCCAGTAACTGTTGCAAAGATACAATTATGGTAAAAGCAAACATAACAGCACTGAAGACACATGAGCATATATTGAGATTCAGGAACAGTCTGTGTGAAATCATCCGTTGGGTGAATTAAAGTGATTTCAAAATGACATGTGGCAATGAAAAAGAACCAAACATATTTACAATGAATGTAACATCTCTTTACGAATTTACAGAATCCTGACTCCCTGAAAGTAGCCAGAAATGTCTGCATTCACTTTTGTCATTGTTGAAAGTGAATCTTTCTTTTCCTTCCTTCCTTCCTTCCTTCCTTCCTTCCTTCCTTCCTTCCTTCCTTCCTTCCTTCCTTCCTTCCTTCCTTCCTAGAAGCTCAAGGTCATCTTTTGTCTCCCAAACCTTTACACCTGACCGGAAGCAGTTAGGCGTAGACGCCAGCGTGGAAGAAGAAGATTGGACCATGTGATGGACTGTGGGTGTGGGGGAAAGATCATGAACTTTTAACTGGGTGGGATTCTGATGTAACTTCCAGAGTTGGAATCCCCACAGCACTATGCCAACATGCCTGCTTTATTAAATTGGAACTTTAAGCATAGTTTTGCCTTCGACTCTGATTTAATTCTACATGGTATTTGGAATGCTGACACCTTCCTTCCTTCCTTCCTTCTTTCCTTCCTTCCTTCATTCCTTCCATCCTTCATTCCCTCCCTCCTTTCTTTTCTTCACTAGCATCTCTGTTGAAACATCAATTGCCAACACTATTTGCTGTAATAGAAACAATATGCATGTGTTTCTGTATATTTTAGTCACAAGGAAGAAAATTCTCTCTCTCTCTCTCTCTCTCTCTGTGTGTGTCTCTGTCTCTGTCTCTGTCTCTGTCTCTGTCTCTGTCTCTCTCTCTCTCTCTCTATCTATCTATCTATCTATCTATCTATCTATCTATCTATCTATCTATCTATCTATCTATCTATCTATCTATCTATCTAATCTATCTATCTATCTATCTATCTATCTATCTATCTATCTATCTATCTATCTATCTATCTATCTATCTATCTATCATCTATCTGTGCGTGTGTGTCTCTGTGTGTGTGTGTTTGTGTTTGTGTGTGTGTGTATGCTGGTCTTGTTGTATTTGGGTCTTTTCCTGTGTAAGATTGAAATTGTCTTGGCAACATTTTGGCAAGGTCTCACTTGCCATCTTCGGCTGATGTTTTGGGCTTAAAGCGTGATTGGAGCTGCTGTCCCTCTACAAACCTTGGTGAGGGTGTGTTTATTCATGTTGTGGGCGTGTTTCTCTATTTTGATAGCTTCCATAATTATTCTCTTGTTCAAGTGTTCAGTTTTGGAGATTAACCTGGTTTCTTCAAAATTAATTTCATGTCCTGTAGCTTTAAGGTGCTGGAAAAGGGACGACTTTTTTTTTCTTTTTTTCTTACTGCTTCCCCCACAACATGAATAAACATGAGGATACCTCCCGCCTACCAGACATCTGGAAACCAGCCCTAGTCAAAAAACGAGCCCCAGCCACCACCCAGGCTGTTACAACACAAAACAACAATGGACCCATAGCCAGCACCAATCAGCACCAATCTACCAATCATGATACAGCCACACATCTAATCAATCCACTTGCTGAAATGGGGCCAGCACTCCACACACCCCCACCAAGGTTTATAGCGGGACAGCAACTCCGATCACACTTTAAGCCCAAAACACCACCCTGAAAATGGCGAGTGAGACCTCGCCAAAACGTTGCCAAGACAATCTCAATCTTACATGGGAAAAGATCCGAATACTTTTTATATATATATATATATATATATATATATATATATATATATATATATATATATATATATATATATATATATATATATATATATATATATATATATATATATGCATATGCATAACTGGACCTGCTTGGTACTTGGAGAAGAGTCATCCTATGAATGGTCTACACCAGAGTTTCTCAATATTGGAAGCTTGCAGATGTGTTGACTTTAAGTCTCAGAATTACTCAGCCAACATTCTGGGACTTAAAGTTTTTTTTTTTAGGCTTTCCTAGTTGAGAAACACTGGTCTAGATTGGGAAATTGGGAAAACATTTCACATGAAGGTGGAGTACAATCACTTCCACAGTGTTGCCAAGGAAACAGCATGGAGGTGGCTATGAAGTCACCAGATATCAATTCAATTTTAAGACTTTACTTCAAAGAAAGAGAGAAAAAGAGCCATTTATGTACAATATATGTAGAAAAGGAGTAGTTTTTTTCCAACACTGAGAACTTATTGCTGAATCAGGGGCAATGGGTGCTAGGGAAGGGAAATCAATGTTTTTCGCTCAGCATGCATTGAATATTAGTATTTTGAATATTAGTATTTTAGACCACCACTTTTAAATGTCCTCCCTAATGCACCCAATCTTTCCAAGGATTTTCTATAATCATAATAGTGAAAAAACAAAAAAGCAGCAGTGTATCAATAGATCGCATGATTAATGGATTTCTAGCTGCTTGTTACTAAACAAAATTCCTTGTTCCATTTTAGGCCAAGGCCAGCAAATATCTTAATGTCATGCTTGTTCCTCCTTTTCTCCCCCCCTCACTATCTCTCTCTCCCTCCCTCCCTCCCTCCCCAGCATCCTTGCATGTGTATTGTGCTTGTACAATTCTTTGCCTCTCCAAACCCAATTCATTTTGGGGAAAATTATTGTATTTTGTTAGAGAAAATAAATTATAGAACCCAGATTCAAATTTGTTTGAAAATAGAGAGATTTTCATATTATCTTATGGACTGTAATATTTCCTTCCTTCCTTCCTTCCTTCCTTCCTCCCTCCCTCCCTCCCTCCCTCCCTCCCTCCCTCTTTGGTATGAAAAGGAGTAGTGTTTTGAAGAGTGACAAGTGACCTTAGAAACTATCTACAAGAGCATTGAACACATGAAAATAGCCTCACACCTTAGTGCATAAAGCAATTGTCATTAGTGAAACTCCAGATGGAGATGCGGGACTCAGTTCGGACATCAAATTTATTGTTCCTGGTCAAAAAAGGGATAGGCAGGTAAATGCCTTTGGGCCAAATATAGCATGCAAGCTTAGCGTTTTTATCATCCAATCACCCAGCTGAAATTTGGCAGCAAACCACTTAACAAAGAGCAGTTTTTGCTAGTATTCAGCAGAGATCAACAATCAACACACACACACACACACACACACACAAACCACACCCTTGTCCACCGCCATAATATCGTCCCTGTCAACTTTTTTTCCTTTCTCCCACTCTGCAAAAGTTTATTTTTAAGTACCCCGCAGTCACTGAAAAGCCAGTTGATAAATAAATAAATGAGCATGTTTTTAACCTCTCATCATTAATTCCAAAAATAGGATGAATAGTGCTAGCTCTGGGCCAAATGGCAAATTAAGAAGACATTTTGGAAAAGGCATTATGGCATCAGATTTATAGTTGCTCCAGCTTTTGCTTCTTTACTCTTTGCCTTGCTGTTGGAGAGCGATTTATATTGTTGACACTGCTGGAATTTTAAGAACAAGCTCCTGCCACCAACAGAGCTTCTCACTTCTTTGGATTGTGGTAGAAGAAGTTAAGATTGCTTTGCCACTGAAGTAGGATTTTTACTTACTAATGCAACAGTCTGAAATTTGTTCCGCGAAGCATCCTTGCTTTAGATAATGTCTATGGCACTTTTCCATTTACAGAATGTTCAAGGAGCCATAAAAGTGTGTCTATCACCTATTTATCTACTTTATAGAGTAACACAAGTACATATTAAAAATAAAAGATTGCAAGCTAGGAAAATATTAAAAGGGAAACAACTTATTTAAATAATCTTCATAGTGCATTACAATACAGTTATTACACACTTCAACAAAACTGCATTAAAATTAAATGCAATGAACACAAGGTAAGCTTCAGCAGGCAAGCAGGCTGAATGCTAGTTATTTCCCCTATAAGTACCTACATACCTTTGGATGCTAGGCAATTTGGGGAAATTTGGAGAGAATTTGGAACTGAAATGATGCAATTCTTAAATACATAGGTTCATTTAGAAAAAGGAGGTTCTTTAAAAGATAGACAAATACCCCTCTGTGTTAAAATAACTGCAAGAGACATTGGAACATGCAGAACTCTAGAAAAGGAAAAGACAGGTAATTAAGTGAAACAGAATTGAAAATAAAATGTACGAATAAGAATTTAAGATGAAAAATATTATCATTGTCATCATCGTCTTTGTCACCATCATCATCTCACTTTCTCTTTGATAAAATATTCAAGTAAAATAACTGCCTCCAGAAGTTGTGGGAGCTTCATCACTGGAAGCTTTCAAGAAGAGACTAGACTGCCATCTGTCAAAAATGGTGTAGGATATGCTTGGGGGGGTTGGACTAGATGACCTACAAGGTCCTTTCCAACTCTGTTAATCTGTATCTGTATAACTGGAAAATTTACAAACTGCCATGGGTAGTACGGGTGGATAATGTAAAAGTACATCCATCATTGCCTCTTTCCTCTGGCCTAGTATTAAACCAGTGAGAAGACAGAAAGCCACAAAAACTTCCCATAAGCAGAGAAATTGGATAGCAGAACCATCTTCCACTAATTGTGATGCAGTAATTTACAGTTGATGCATTACCAAGGTACAAGGGTCCTACTCAACTGTTTGCAGAAGACAAATTAAGTGCTAGGTGCTTTATTAATTACAGATCAATGAGCTACAAGCAGTCACCTTTGGAACTATTGTACTCAGCTTGTCTTTAAAAGAAAATAGTCTTTTCATTTCTTTCTTTTTTTTCTTTTTTTCTCCCTGCCTGCTATGTCACATGCTATTCCGATGTAAATGCTAACTTGCCTCAGGCCAAGAATGATGAGAGTAATCATTGCACATTTTTCTTAATCACTGTGTTTGGTCTGAGTAAAACATGTTCCGTGAGGATGTGGTGTTGCCTATTTCTTATTACATGGTGGTTATCAAGAATAAAGGAGCATCATAGGGAAAAAATTTGCTGTTGTGTATTTAGTGTTATAATGTTTAAATGCCAGGTCTTTTCTTTACGCAGTTATGCATGCATTTTTATAGCCTTGGCCAAACATTATGGTAGGTATAAGAATGATAAACAAAAACCAGAAACCATTTATATAGTTCCTTCATTTAACCATTACATACAGATCAAGGCCTTAGACCACCAAGGAGAAACATTCGGTTTTTATTATTTGGTTGCATGCTTGTTTTAAAACTATACAAAAACATTTTTAGGATTTTTTTAAAAATGTGAAGGGACATTTTCACCCAGGATAATACAACTGAACATATTTTTAATGAAATAGTTCATTGAAAAGCATTAAAAGAACTGTACTGTTCATGCAAAAACATATTTTTTTCTCTAACTATACTTCATTACCATATTTTTCAGAGTATAAAATGCACCAGAGTATAAGACACACAAAGGTTTTGAAGAAGCATTTTTTTTTTAAAAAAGTAGGTAAGTAGATAGAGTGATAGAGAGAGAAAGAGAGAGAAATACAGTATGTAGGGAGAGAGAGAGAGTAATTAGGTAGGAAGCAGTGGTGGATTTGAAACCTTTTTGGAATCTCTTCTGTAGTTGTGGCCTGCTTTGTGGGAGTGGCTTGCCCCCCATGTGACCAGGTGGGAGTGGCTTGCTGGCCATGTGACTGGGTGGGAATGGCTTGCTGGCCATGTGACCAGGTGGGAGTGGCTTGGCAGTCATGTGACCAGGAGGAAGTGGCCAAGACGATGTCACTGAATTCTTTGCCCCAATGGATGATCTATAAAAAGGTATAAAAAAAGGAAATTTATTATTTTGTGTACTTACTACTTAAATAAGATTAAAATAAATACACAAAACAATAAAAGAGCTACTTACAGAAGGAAGATGACTGTCCTTGCCAGTCTTCAATATCACTTACTCCAATGAATGGCCTGCACAAAGAAGAGACACAGAAATGAACTCTTTCATTGCATGCACTGCATTAGGATGAAACCAGCACACAAAATAATAGAAAAAGGAAGATTACTGTCCTTTTGTGTATTGAAGTCATCCACTGATCACCTTGCTCCAATGAATGGCCTGCACAAAGGGATACAGAAAGGAAGACTTTAATTGCTTGCACTACTATATTAAGGGTGAAACCAGCCCACAAAGCAATAAAACAGCTACTTACATAGGAAAGATGATTGTCCTAGCAGTCATACTCTGTTGCCTCTTCATCCTGTTAAATAATACTAACTGCAGAAGAAATAAAACAATATTGGACTCGATTGTGGTGGTAAGCTGAGGACTACACTACAGGTAACAGAAGGGACCTCTGTTTTCACCCAACAATGTAGTCTTTTCAGGAAGGATATCCCCCAACAAACAGAAAAGATATAGTTTTTCATCTAAGAAGTTAGATCAAGAATGAATGTCATAGGTATATTCAGATGTCTTCTTCTAAAATTTATTCCTCAGTTCAAAAAACAGGAATATATGAATTAGGTTCAGTACTTAGGACAGACCAAGTAGCTGTTCAAAAGTTAGTGGTGTCATGGTTAGAGGCAATGGTAAAGCAAGATATGGATTTAAAACCAGTAATATTTGGTTGGGCATTTCAAAGGGAATACAATACATATTTAATTTTACACATGTTAACAGCTGCTGGAATTGTGTTTTCATAACAGTGGAAAAACAAAGATATGAAAATGAATAAATATTAGAATGTGCAGAAATGAATAAATTGACAATTAAAATCAAGAAGGCTTCAAATACTTTTTCACGTGAGATTTGTTTTATCAATTGCTAACTAACAGAAACAGAAATTAGAAATCTAAAAGCATGAAAGAAAACACCCATTATGTAAGGAAAGGTCACTAAAATTTATAAGGAAATATTATTAGTACTTGATCATTATTAATGTGTAGATAACTGCGGGACATTACACCCTCCCACACACAAACTATGACAGTGCCAGGAAAACACACACACACACACAAATCCCTCAATCCCGTAGATGAAACCAGTTTTCTTCCCTAACACTAAGGACAGGAAAGACAAAGCCACTGGAATAAAAACCATCAAGGCATTGTGGGAAATTATAAAGGACAGTGCCAGGAAGCTCACAGAACCAGCAGCCACCTCACAATTACCTAAACAACCAGGTATCACACAGAAACACACAAAATCTGGCAAAGCTGCCTTGCACCAACCTGGCATGCCCATTCAAAAGCAACCATTTTGAGACACATAAACCATGCACCAACCTGCACACTTAAAAGCAACATATTGCATCACAAATAACACATTTGCAAAAAGGAATAACATTTCTTGTAATAAACATATTCTATAAACACTAAATAAATAAAAAAATTCCTAAAAAATATTTTTTAAAAAAAAGATATTCTATAAATAAATAAAAAATCCCTAACCATTTAAAAATATTCTGTACACGATAATTTAAAATAAAACCATTTTAAAGTATTCCACACACAATAATTTAAAATAAAACCATTTTAAAGTATTCCACACACAATAATTTAAAATAAAACCAGTTAAAAGTATTCTACACACAATAATTTAAAATAAAACTAGTTAAAAGTATTCTACAATAAATTAAAATAAACCATTTTAAAAAATTCTATACTCAATACTTTTAAATAAAATGATTAAAAAGAACTCTATACACAACACATTTAAAAATATTGAGTATATAATTTTTTACAATGGTTTATTTTAAGTTAGTGTTGATAGAATCTTTTTTTAAAACAGTCTAAGGCAATTTAAAAAAAAGATTCTATCAACAATAAATTAAAATAAACCATTCAAAAAAATTATATACTCAATAATTTTAAATAAAACTATTTTAAAAAATTCTGTACATAATAAATAAAATAGTCTTAAAAAAACATTAAAAGCATAAAAGAAGAAAAAAAAACTGGTCACTTACCAGCAGGCAGAATTGATGCAATGGATACATCAAGGAGCAGGCAGGTGGCAAGGCAGCAGGTAAGCTGGACTGAAGGGACAAGAGACAACCGGGACAGCTAGGCCCGCTGCCTGGTAGGCTTAGCCAACCAGGCGAGGCTGGGGACTGGGTGGGTGGGGGTAGCAGGCAACCTCCTTTCGGCCACGCAGCCTTCCCTCGCAAAAGGCCTTCCCTCACAAAAGCCATGAGCTGGCATACGCTAGCCTCCCTCCCGCTGCCACCACCACTGCCACCACCTGTTTTCGGCCACCTGGCCTACACCAGCCCATGGCTTTCATAAAAGCCGCGAGCTGGTGTATGTTAGCCTCCCTCTGCCACCAACCCCCCTTTCGCTTAGTTGCTTCCCTGAGGAAAGCAGCAAGATGCTGGAAGGCAAAGCGAAATGAAGGGAGGACCTGATCAGCAAGCATGATGTGACAGCTGCTCAGGATGTTGGCCATTGGCGCCACACTTTTAAAAAACGAGCAAAAAATGCACAAAAACAGGCCCGTTTTTGGCAAAAAAAATGCATGCATAGCCTTATGGAGGTTTATAGAGTGCTACTGGGGGCTGGGGGGGTCAAACAACAGCCCATTTTTACTCATTTCTGCCCTCCCCAGCCCCCAGGAGCTCTCTGAAAGCCTCCATAAGGGTATGCACGGCCATTTTGGTGAAGGGAGCGGGGCTCCGGAAGGCAAAAAATGCTGTATTCAATGTATAAGGCGCACCCAGATTTTCAGCATCATTTTTGAGAAAAAAAGGTGCATCTTATACTCCGAAAAATACGGTAGTTGTTCACCTTGATTTACCTCCACACGATCGGAGAAGAAGAATCTAAGGCACTATATGGAATTGCTGTACATACACTGCATTTATACAATAGCAATAGCAAACAATAGCACTTAGACTTATATACCACTTCATAGTGCTTTACAGCCCTCCTCCAAGCAGATTGCCTGTCCCCAGACAATCTGAATTCCCATTTTAACAACTTTGGAAGGATGGAAGGCGAATCAGAATCAAACTCCTGACAGTGAGTAATGAGTAGTGAGTTACTACTGCATTCTAACCACTGTGTCACCCTGGCTCTGGTGTGGTCCACGGTGTGTAAATATGTACACACAGAGACAAACACACACCCTGTCTCTCACATAGATCTTCTGTCAATGTTTCCCCATTGGAAAGATCTTGTAGAGGACCTTGAGCATTAAACAAAATCTGAAGCCTGGTTGGATAGGTCTTCCACTTATACATGGGGTGAAAAGGAAATGCACTTTATTTCCACTTTTACACTGTCACATAGAATGTTAGATTCTATTTTTAAAGGATCTTAAGATCCATTCTGTGGTGGAATGTAATCCAAATTCTCAGGAGGGACGGAGTGCATTCCAGAGGAGCAAACAACTGGTGAAGTTGAGTTACTTTAAATGATAGGAAAAGTATCATAATGGCTCTTCCCTAGGAATTCTCAAATATATGTCCGGTGGTATAACTAATATAGTTAGTTTGATAAGATTTGGGTCTATGGGCAAGGAACAATAAAGGAAACTGCTTAGAAAACTCACTGTTCAACTTTTGTGATCTTTGGAACCTGATACATGAGAGTATTCCAGAACTTCCATTTTTTTTATAAAGAGTTATTTGATACAGATAGAATTATTTGCTATAAATGGATAGACATAAAGATTGTATTCATTTCAGATGGTCAGCAGACAGCTTTAGTTTATGCCCCAGGGCCATGACCCGACAAATGCATGCACGACAAAAGCATGATGACAAAACCATGGCGTGAAAACCATGATGTCATCAACGCGCCGACAACAGCACGCTGACAGAAGCACAATTTAAGTTAAGGTAAGGGTTAGGGTTAGGGTCAGGGTCAGGGTCAGGGTCAGGGTCAGGGTTAGGGTTAGGGTTAGAGCACGCTTCTGTCGGCGCGCTGTTGTCGGCACACTTCAGCGCTCATTTGTCGGCGCGGTTTAGAACTCGCGGTTTTGTCACCATGGTTTCATCAGGTGCCCTTTTGTCGGTGAACCCCCCAGGGCTAATATTATAACAATCAGGCCTAAACTATAGGTAGGCATATCTGCTTAATTAAGACCCAGGGTTAGCTTTATTTTCAGGGTCTAAGGAATAGAGAACCCACAGTGTACAATGCTTGGCTCCAATGATCAGAAGTGAGAAAAACCATGGTCTTAGAAATGGCCTCTAAAGAAACCAAATAGTAGATTAATGCCAGGAACATTGCAGTTCAGCTCTGATTACTTGTCCACTTCAAATGCTGGAAACTCTGAGAGAAGGGAAGGGAAGAGGAGAGAAGGAAAGGGAAGAAAAGGAAAGGAAAATGAAGACCATAAACTTTTCATTGTAACTCTTACAAAAAAGCATCCATCTTTTTTTAAGAAAATAAGTTAGTTAGAAAGCAATATCTCAGCATTTTTCAAACCCAGTTCAACTCTAAAATTATTCAATATTTTATGTGGGCATTTTATTGTTCAGCACAATAAACCTCCATTTCCACTCTCGTCTCTCTGCCTGGTTTTTGTTGTGTTTGTGTTTTAAAATATTCATATTTAAATAGTCTCTTGAGATTTAAAACACTCGTTGCAGCTGCAGTTGAAGACATACCATTTTTGTACTCCAGTGGATCCAGAGAATCAGTTACTGTCATATTCATAGCTTCCTAATTAAATCAGGGGTTTTCCCCTCCTTCCAGTAGAAGTGGGTAGACTTGTTAAGCCATTTGTCCCACCTAAGAGACAGGGCTCACCCTGGCAGAAAGGTTGAAGAACTGTCTGCCTTCTCTTTCTCCTCTTTTCTCCTTCCTTCATCAAACCTCAGAAATGTCTGTCTATACTTAATGGATCCAATTTATCTTTATTTTAATTCCCTCATCAAATCCTGGGACAACCTCTAGCCTGTTTTTTAAAACCTTCCTCTAATAAATGCACACAGACGGATCACCGTTAACAACTTAACAGAGTGCTCTCACTCCACCAGCTGCCTGATAGTTCAGAAGCTCAATTGGTTCGAACACTTGGAGCAGAATAAATTTCCCCCCTGGCTTGGTGCAATTTTCAGAATGTTTTAGGCTCAGGCCTTGCTATCGTGCCTGGGGAAATGCACTCAAATTCACAGTGAAGAGTGCCCTACCCATATCTAAAGCTTTCATGTTCTGAGGGGATTGTTTATCAGTGTTTGTAACACTGGTGAAAAGGTTCACTGCAACTCTAATTAAAAAAGCCTCAGGAGGCTTTGTGTTGTAGGAACAGTAAAACTCTTGGTGTGACATTTACTAGGTATCTAGTACCTGATGCTATATTAGATGTGACTTAGTATTTAAACAGAACTTTCAAGAAGCAGGCTAAATGGCCTCCAATACACAGCACGCTTAAAAACAGCAATATTTTTTTTTTACATTTCAGTACTTGAAGTCTTTTACCAGTGAAGGATTTTGTGGTTTAAAATTCTAATCTTTGAACCATTTCTCTTACACAGCCTTCCTTCTTCTTCCTTCCAGATGTTAACCCAAGTATAAAATAATGGTCTTCTTTGTTAGACCAAATAGTGGAATAAACTGTTTTCTCTTTTGCGCAGCACGTGAACATTGTTGTGTTACAGTTTGTTTGTTCCTATGTGTACAAGGGCCACAATTATTTTTAGTAGAATGCTAAGGGCTTCCCAAATTTCTGGGAGAAAAAGGAATTTAAAATTTGGACAAAAGTTATCATTGATTTGATTTCATTTAGGTTTCCTTAACAAATATTTCATTATAAATTAACCATTATTCACCAAGTATGCAAAAATTACTAGTCACATATTACAATTTGGTAATTTAATTTTGGATATGGTCAGGAGAACTCATCAAGCATATGTGATGGCACCAAAAAAAAAGTCAAGATGCTGGCTGTGGCTATACATTGAATTTTTCACCCTTTAGATGTAGAAAAGGAATAGGACTTTCATCATGCCATCAATATGTTGATATTCCCTCTTCCCTCCTCCATAGATGCTTCTGGAATACTTCCATGAACCTCTAAAAGTACATCTTGCATAGGGATTTGTGACTTTGAAAGATGACACGAGGGATTTTATGGAAATATGGCAGATGTATGGCAGAAAGTCATGTTCATCCTGCTAAGGAAGCTTTTTGTTGGAATCTTGATCTAATAAATCACCTTCCATCCACATACACTCTAATTTGTTTTGAAGTAGGTATGTGGATCATAAATGAATGAATTTTAAACATATGAAACTGTCATTGATTGACAGTTAAGGTCTCCAATGACAAGTAAACATCATTGAATCATCCATCCATCCAGTTCTGTTTTCAGACTAATAATTTGAAGTTAAGTTATCCACATTCTAATTCTATATAGGAAACAAGAAAGTACAACTTGGCTCTCTCTTATGCAGTGATATTCTTGGTCTTGGTTAGTTCCTGTTTTATTAAATACATTTTTTGAAGATAAGAATCTACCTCTAACATTATTCTGGCTGCTCTTTCTCGGTTCAGTGTAAGATTGAGAAGAAACATGCCTGATCTTAGTGATCAATGCCATAATAATCTTCAAATTAGATTACCATAAATTATTTTGTGTGGAGCTCACTCCAAAATCAGGTGGCTAGTCTATTTCTGGGGAAAAATCAAAATGCTGATCATCATTTTTTAAAAAAGTCTGTAAATGGTTTGTGATGTGGGTCACTTAATGATGATCTTATTCCACATATATCCAGCTAGAATATACAATCTCATTAACAGAAACCTTCATCTGATTCTTCTGATGATACCCAACAGATACCCATCTTCTGAACTTGCTACCTTGTAAATTCTACTATCATTGTAACATCCCATGTGTAATGTCCTTCAAAAGAGATATTAATTAAGGGAGAATTTGATGTTCTTGGGACCAAACAAATCTTTTAGCTCACCTGAATCTTCTAGTGTATCACCTGAAGTAGCTTAATTGTTAACTCTGTTGATTATACTTTATTTTCTAATTTTGTCACATATATTTTATAAGTACTTGTGTTTGATACTGTTAACTATTCTTGTGGTTTTTAAACAAAAAGACAGATGGAAGTTTTAAGATATCCCACACATTTTTTTCAGCTGAAATAAATTTGCCAAGTATGTTGTACATATTCCAATGTTTTAATTACTTGGAAACGATAATTGTCCTCATCCTGGAAAACCAGTCTAAAAAAAAAAAGTCAAACTCAGTTAAAAAGAATGCAAACACAAACAAGCAAAATATTTTAGGCTAGTTAACATGCAATAGAACTAGATAATAACCTGCACTATATAAAAAGGTGAAAACTAGTTGAAGATGTTTGGGCTAACATTCACAATCCTGTCATGTTCATTTAATGAAAGAAACTGAAAATAAGGAACACCTATTATGTTCCTGCAACCCTCTACATTCCAGATTGTACATCCCTGTACTGGGAAATGCCAAACAAATCAGCAATTTAAATATGTATAGGTCAGCAATCCACAGCTAGCACAACTGGCCAGAATTATCCTTTCCAACAGCTGAGAATGGTTCTTCAAATTCCAAGTTTAACTCACTTGATGGTCATGAGTATATAGAAAAAAATAATGAAATGGGAGGCAAGGAGAGAATGAAACCAGCATGTATTCTTTCCAAACTAGCTTTTAAAGATTTCAGAAAGAAAATATTTTATTTGTGGATAATTGATGGAGGTATGAAAGAATCACCACTGTCTATATTACGTGTTCATCCCATTTTGGCTTTAGAAAGATATCATTCATTCAGATCAGTTATCTTTCTAAAGCCAGAATGGATTTGACTGGCAGGCAGGATGTCCTATTTCTGGACTCTTCAATCCACTCCTAAATACATTGCATGTGGTGGAATTGTGGAATACCATCAAAATCTTTTCCATATTTTATCCAATGCTGAGCAGGATTGGTTCTTCCATAACAAACATACCTTTCGGAAATCTTGAATGAAGATCTCTGAGATATCATTAAATAAAATAATGGAAATTGTACATATCCAAGGAGTCAGTCTGACTAAGCTCTTTGGACAATAAAGAATAAAGCTCTGGCTGTGTTATTTTTCATGCACATTAATTTAGACTCCTATGTCTATTACACCACAAAAGTGCTGATTCTTAATAACGATTAACACATTTTAAAGATAAATGCAATCTGTGCATCATTTGCTTAACTACAACCTTAATAAAAATAGGAGTTTCTGTTATTGGTCCTTGATCTATTTAGAAGTAGATGTTCATTGAAGAAATTGGCTACTTCCATTCATGTAGAATAAATTTATGTACCAAATTTAACCTATTCTGAGGTTTTTTTTTAAAAAAAAACCACATACATATACATATTCCATAGCTGTTTTCAAATTAACTAGCCTGCCCACAATGCACATTATCAACAACAAAAAATTCCTTAAACCTTTTCATAATTTAATTGAGATAAAGTAGCAAACAGAATATATAAGGTCAACATAATTCACTCATCACTGAACACAACTAACAGCCTCCTTCTTCAAAGAATAATGAAGGCAGCAGTTTAAAGGTTATCTCCCGAGTATTGTTAAATTTTTCAAAATTAGAATTTTTTTGATGCATCAATTATTTCTTTGGTATAATACACCAGGACTTTCAAGACTATAAAGAATCATTACATAGTGACATAGTAAGGCATCTCATTTCTTTAATTAGGGTATCACACACTTTAGTTTGGTTATATTAATTTACTAATGCTTCTCTGGAATTTGATACTAAGCTTGGTGGAATCATGTTATCGGAGGCATCTCTGATAAACATTTACAGCATTGGAAATGCAGATAGATGGCTTTTCTACTATTTTTAATGAGTGAAAAGTGATATATCCAGAAAATGAAAATGTGGCCGCCAATCTTACCAGAAACTTGCACATATTTGTGTAGTTTGCAAGGAAATGGGCTCATGCTGACTTACTTGGGTGAAAGCCACTCTGAACTCAGTAGGACTTATTGCTGTGGGAGAATGCATTGGCTTGTATTAATCGGTCACAGAGACCTTTTTTGTTTAACTATGCTAAACATGATAGTGTGAATCAGTGTGATATTGTGTTTGGGGTACTGGATTAGAAAGCTAGGAGACCCAGGCACAGCAGCTGGCTTGTTGGACTCTAGGCCAGTCATTCTTTCTCAACTAAAATTGAGAAGTTGAAAAATGACCATCTACCAACCAACACAGAATAACCTTCCTTCTGCCATTGTTTGATTTAGACTGATAATAATATATATGTCTCTTATTTATCAACTGTTCACAGTGTAGGAATTCTCTGAATTGCTGCACTAATATTTTCCATTACAGTTTTTCTGTTTTCATCTTTGATGCCTGCAAAGTTTGACTCATTTATTTTGAAGGGAGCTTTGTTCTACTCCTTGGGAATTGTGCCTGGGTAAAATACATTGATTTATGTTATATGTATTGTGGACACCCTCTGTATGACAGTACTTCCACTGACTGTATTAAGACTCATTTTAGATCCAATAGATGTTCTGCTATCAAGACAACTGATGGTTGAAGCACTACGTTTTTGCATTAAATCCAAATGACATGTCACTATTCCAATATTTATAGCCTGAAAAAACATTCAGTAAATATTAATTCACAATTAAATTAAATGTCTAGTTTATTTTGTTTTTGCACAGAAGGATATGCAATATAAGCATGGATGCCATATCATGTCAAAGATAAATCTAATACATACTGGAGTCCATTTTAGTAGCCTCTTATCTTTTGTGAAATATGCTGTTGACTGCAGGCGCTTAACTAAAATATATATTCTATTGCTTTTTGATGATATTAATTCAATTCCCTGCCTGTCCATAAATAAATTTATGCTCATGCAAAAAGAGCACTTATGTGTTCAGGTATATAAATGAACTCCCATACATCATATATTGTATAATAAAAACTATTCGGATCCAGGAAGTACCTTTAATTCCAACATAAGACCATTTCAGCTTTAAATAACAAAACTGCCTATTCTCTTGTACTGTAGGGGTGACTAGAATCAAGACAGAGAAAATTCCTTCCACAATCTTTTTAAAGATACATCCTTATCGTGAATATGTAAGGTTGTCAAGTGCCTGTAGGATGCAGAACTGAGAAGACAAGACTATATCAGGTTATTTTTATATTAAACAAAATAAAGGAATTACATTTTTGTTTGTTTCTCTTATGTCTCTTATATTTTCCTCTTAAATATAATTCCGAAACTTGGTGATACTATAACTCTCCTTAGGTTGCAATCAACTTGGGAGTTTAGTGAAAGAACAGTAGTTTATTAATCATTGCTTAATAAAATATAATTGTTCCCTGTTTAGAAGATAAGTTGGCTATGAACTCCAAGGGCTGCTCTATGTAGCTTTCTGAATTACAAGAAATAGGGAAGAGGATAATTCTATTAATCATCCAAATAATAAGTTGAAGAGTTCAATGGACCATTCCAAAAGAGAAAGAGAGAGGGAATAACAGTAATGGCAATGGAGTTGCCTGTCTAGGTTTTTCAACTACCTTACTTTCCTAAAGGCTTCGGAAAGGGTTGACAAACTGGTGGCGGTGGTAGTGGTGTTATCCATTCAGTTATATCCAACACTTGGCAATTGTATGAGCCAGGTCTCTCCACATCTTCCAATCTTGACAAACCTATAGGAACAACAGCAACAAAAAATCCTTATTGTCTTGCTAGGGTTGCATAGATTAAGGTTCCTTTTCTCTATATTTTATTTGCCACTAAGTTCCATAAGAATTCTACTACTGGGTAATCATTCTCCTTTGTTGATATGAAATTACAAGTAACGTGGAAGCCACTGAACAAGCCACAGATGAGGTCAGAGGTCCGTTTGCAATTTGATTTAATTTCAAATTTCCATCCTGTTGGAAAAGCAGGATTCAGATATTTATCCAGATATTTGAACATCTACTATATAGTACATTCAATGATGAAACATTTAATCTGGCTTGTGAAAAAGCTAACCAGACATTTAGGGAGCTGAGAAGTATCTCTGTCATTAATTCCAAAATTTACAGGGGAGACAATAATTTAAAATGCAATCATCTCTTAAAAGGGTTATGTTTAGTCATTGTCATGACTGAGCAAAAATGAAGAAGGCAATTGAAATAGGGAGGGGATGCCTATTGCACAGACTCAGCAGCAGCTGCCCTTACATGAGATAAGATCTTTCTTTTCAATTTGCAAAAAGTAAAACAGTATTTTAAAAGTTTCATTTTAATGTGTCCCATGTCTCACTGATGAACAAAAGATAATTGATTTTTTCTGTGTATTTATACAAAACATCCAGATGCTCAGATGCTCCATAAAATCCAGGTTGATACTGTAGATTAGAGGGTTTAATTCAAACCCTTAACATAGCAGTTGACAATCTGAAACAGCTTTTAAAGTTTCAAAATATTCATATTCAGGCTACTTCGCATTCTCCATGTCAGAATGCCAAGTCTATGGGATTAAATTTTTTCTATTAAAATAATAAAGCATTGTCTCCTAAAATGTCTTTGTCTACTATTAAAGCATTGGAGCAGAGGTGTCAATCTGGTGGTCTGCGGGCCAGATGTGTCACGTGCTGGTCATGCCCACTCCAGCTCTGCAAATGGAAAAAATGTCATGAAACATCATGTGATGGCAACGTGACACCACAAGTTTGATACCCATGTGTTAGAGTATCTCATGTATAATCTTACTAGTAATTAGTAATTTAGTAATTTAATAAATTTATATGCCGCCAAATCCTGTAGGACTCCAGGCGGCTTACAGAAACAAGATAATATTAACATTTCTTTTGGTCCTAATTTTGTGTGATTTTAATTATACAAACAATGAAATTTTGTGCTTACAGAAACAAGATAATATTAACATTTCTTTTGGTCCTAATTTTGTGTGATTTTAATTATACAAACAATGAAATTTTGTGCTCATGCAAAATTTGTGCCATGCAAAAGAGAACCAATCACATCCTTGGTACATGCTTAAGCAAGAAGTGAAATACACATGCATGAAGCTGGTGCAGATATTTCAGAAGTGCAGATATTTCAGAAATAAAGCGGGAGGGGGAGGAATATTAAATCTTTAAGCCTATGGAAGGTTCAGGAAGCTTCAACTGCTAGAATTTCCCATGTTGTTGTGAAGTTTATTGTCACAATAGCACAAATCAGATATGCCCCCCCCCCAAAAAAAAGTGTGAAATTCTCCACTTAATGGATGGGATAAACCTTGCTTGCTCAAAGTTCTGTGCTTGGTAGTTATGTCTGTGATCCACCTTTTAAAATTGTTTCATACAAGTGTACTCTTCTCCCCTCTGCTCTCCTTAAGAGCTGCTGCTGCTGCTGCTTTAAGAATAATTTTAGTTTTAATGAGAAGTTTCCTTAAATCAGCAACAATTTTGTTGCTTGAACTCAGTCATTTTTAATGGATCATTTTTAAAACAGCATAGCCCTAGGATTAAGAGGTGTAACAAGATAAATGCATGTGCTAAGGAGATATGAATGCATATGACTGCATACACCCAAGCTTTCATAGTCATAACCTAATTTAAAATAGTTGAACATGTCTAGAGCCAATGCACCTATATAATAGTGTTTTCAAAGGAGTTATTTTTGTTGAAGATGTGGATATATTTCCTGGAAAGCTATCATAGATATAAAATTAGTGGGGGTAGGCTTGGTCCCCATTGCTAATGAATTGAACAACCCTTTTTGGTAATGCCTAACCACAATTCATGTCCTCATTTCCTGTTCCTGACAGCCAGGAAAGCAGAAAGTGCATCTAAAATAAATACAGAAAAGAAATTTGGGCCCAAATAGCTCAGTTACGTCAGATCATGTTGATTTTCTTCTGTATCAGGTCCTCCATAAAGTTATGTGATGTGAATGAATGAAACTAGTTAGCCAAGTAGCAGTCTTTAGACCTGACATGGCAGTATATCTCCCCAAACTAAACACCTCATTCAGTTATTAGGTAACAGCAATGTGTGTGTGTGAGGGAGAGAAAGAGAGAGAGAGAAAGAGAGGTGGAGGGAAAGAGGGAGGGATAGAGAGAGGGAGGAAGACCCTCAGGATTTAAATATTAGGCCTTTTTTCTCTTTGCTTTTTGAATCAAAGGACTTTTGGGAAATTCTCTCCTAGTTTCTAGAAACAGGGATAACTGTCCATGTTTATACAGTTTAATGATTCTGTTTGGTCTCAGAAATGGTACTCATCTCACCAGCTTCATCCCTTACATTAGGTTAAGTAGTCCAAGGAAGACCAAGTGCTGAAAATGTATTAGGAAACTTCTTATATGTTCATGAAATGTATTCAACCTGAGTTGGAACAGGTAAAAAAAACTATGAATTTTTTAAAAGATTTCAATACCATTTAAAGAAAACCGAGTGTAGATTTCAATTTTCACAAAAGAAATATGACATCCTAATGTTGAGTCATTCCCCAGCCACTGACCTATAACGAGATGACTCAGAAATAAATGAAATTAAAATGTTTTATAAGTAATGAGAGGTGATGCAACAACGTTGACTGACGTTTTATCGAAGCTAACTCGTCACCAGTCTCAAATTGTAATTGTCAAGATAAAAATGTATGTGTGAACACACTATAGGAAAAAAAATAGGTCATGAAACTTAAATAAGCAGCAGATTTGCAAGATTTGTCACAGGCCTAAAATCTTGATTCTACACAGCAAAGGTCATTTGCAACCTTTATGCTAATATTCCTGCAAATTTCTCAGTTATATTGTGACACAGAGGATGAGAGAGAGAGGGAGGGAGGGAGGGAGGGAGGGAGGGAGGGAGGGAGAGAGAGAGAGAGAGAGAGAGAGAGAGAGAGAGAGAGAGAGAGAGAGAGAGAGAGAGAGAGGTGTTAAATGCTATTTATAATCTTACATTGAAAGCCTTTTATATGAACAAATACTTTACAGAGAAATATAGTTCTATCAAGGAATAATATTTCCATTTTCCCTTTAATTAAGTCTGAATCTTTTAATTTATTGTTTAAAAATTAAGAACAAATATCTCTATTCACTGCTGTCCAGCATTCAATAGTGTCAATTGTCTACTGCTTCTGTTTTCCACACAAAGATAGAATAATATTTGAACTTAAATGGAAGAACAACTGCCACTTAGTGATTGAAATTAAAATGTTGCTTCAAATTTATTACATTTGGAGATTGTGACAATGAAGTAGTAGCAGATGTTTTGCAAGATATGTGGATAGCACATATGGGAAACTTATGCTTTCCAGATGTTGCTGAATTGAAATTCCCATTATCCCTGGCCATTATAATTCTGTACTTTCCTATTGGCAGCTCCCTCTTTTCCTTAGCTTTCTAGTTAAGAGAAAAAAAAACCTTCATCCCAATCAAGCATGTAAGAAAAGTTGAATGGAAATGAGGTGTGTGAATGGAGAAAAATATTCAATGGGGGAAGAAGGTGACATAGGAAAAAAAGGAATATAAATAAATGGCTAGAGAAACAGGATTGCTGGATCACCTGACAATATTTGGCCATGAAAGCAGAAGAGAAAGAAGGCATGTTTTGCTCTGCTTCCTCAAGATTATGGCTGGGCTCGTATGTTCCTGTTGGTATGTGTACTAGGTTGAACATGAATAAAAAAGAATAAGTTGCAGCAATGGGCATTATTTTCACAAAGTTTTATTTAATTCTTTTTCTCCCTCTCCTCCTCCTCCTCCTCCTCCTCCTCCTCCTCCTCCTCCTCCTCCTCCTCCTCCTCCACCACCACCACCACCACCACCACCACCACCACCACCATTACCACCACCACCACCACCTCCCTCTGCTTCCCCGCCTCCCACTTTGTGTCAAGACAGATATAAAGTTCTCATTCTTGCTCTTCAGATAGCCTCAACTATTGTTAATTGATGTTGTTTTAGTATGTCCTTCATATTGTATCTCCATCATCATCTGGGACTAGCTTATTTTCTTTGACCTTCTTCTCTTTTTTGTATATGTCTTGTATGGCATGGAATCCCAAGACAACCTCTCCAGGTGAGCAACTACATTATTTGTTGTTTTTGTATGTAATTTGAGATTACTTTTATGCCAATCCCTTCTCTTATGGTCTCATTTCTGATGTTATCTTTTTTCTCCAGCAGCTTTTCTCAAACATCTCTTTCTGTGGTGACCTTATGTTTACATTTTACTGTAGGTATCCATGTTTGGCACTAGTAACAAAGGGAGGGGATGGATATGCTTTACATGAAATGCTTCTTTGTGCTGATTGGTACTGCTTTATATTGTAGGAATGGAGCTAGCTGCTCCAGTACTTGGTCTGCCTTACTGCATTGTCAGTCAATTTAATTACTTTCACTTAAAAGGAAAATGGATAGATTACAGAAATCTCAACAGATAGATACTTTCACTTTAGCACCCAATTTATCTCAAAGTTTCTAGGTGACGATTTCTTAATTTTCTTGTAACAGTCATTGGATGAAGAGGGTGATGGCTAGCTATTTTCCTCACAATGGAAGAATGTGTGATCTTCTGAGCTAATCATATTTTGCACACTATTATCTGCTTGTCAAGGGTTTGAGAAGCTCATACCAATAAGGATTGCATGCTAAACCAGGGTTATCTCAACTCAGTTGCAAAAATCAGAAGGCCTATTTACTTGTTAAATTTATACCCTGCTATAATCAAAATTATTCTTCATAATACACAATACAAAATTCATAAAAGACACACGGGAAAGCATCTAGCATGATAAACATAATAATAAATAAATAGCAAAAATTATATCCATTATAATTACCTGCATCGATTTATAATCAAGTCTACAAGAACAACCAAGGAAAAACCTGTCATTTGTTAGTGTTCTATTCTGACTGGATAAAGTTTCCATCTTATCCAACTTTTAGAAGACAATCATTGTTAGTCTTATGCAAGTCTTATCTCTAAGGGAAAGCTGTTTTATGATACAGGAGTCATAACAATGAACCTCTGCCTCCTTGCTTCAGTGCCTTAATTCCATAGAAATGAAAGATCATTAGCAATGTTTCCTGGGATATCCATATTGGGCAAGTCAATTTTCATTGAAGAAGGTGGTTATGCAGCTACCTTGGTGCCAAAATGTATAAGGCTTTTTAGAGCAAAGCCCATAAATGCAATATATTATAGATGCTGGCCATGGGCTTTTGCATTCTGCCCCATCTTTCTGAGTAGTCTGTAATGGCAGCCCAATATATAACAGACTTTCAGTCCAAACTGGGTATAAATGTAAACATAAGTTATTCTTACCTTCTACCACCAAATGGTCATCCAGAATGTATGATCCAGATATGGTATCCCTGTGATAGACAATGATTATTAAAAGCTTTTCGTTCAGATCCCATTATATCTGGATTCAGATATACCCTTCAATATTTGTTCTGCAAAGATATCCCCCTGAAGTAATTAGGCCCTTAAACTCCAAAAGGTTACCAGTTACTTTTGTTGAAGTCAGTTTAAGACTCAAAATTTACTTACATATATAAAAAACATTGTTCACTGATTATGAATACCCAGTGTGCAGCTATGGAAATAAGTATTTATATAAGAAATGATCCATGATAGGTGACAGATGATTAGATTCATGTATATTCTGTATTTGATTTAGAACAAGGTAAATTGAAGGAGTTGGACTTGAAGTAATATGACAGTTCTACAGGGATATGTGTTTATGCTTCTGTTTTCTTTGCTTCAGCTTATTTGCAGAGACCAAAAATTGCATCTGCTAGGTTCCAAGGTTGAAATTATAAAGCACATACTCTTTCTCTAAGATCTTTGTGTCCATTTTAGGCTGGACATGATGGTTTCTGATTAATTATATTGAATTCAAATGTTATATTTCTTTAAAAATTATGTAATAGTTGTTTTTAAATCTAATCTGTTCGGTTTGTGATTCACTTGATGAACACAGTGTCTTCTGAGTAAGTTATAATTTGTACTAATTGGTTGGAGTTTTAAATCTTATTGACAATTTCCAGACAACATATGCACATATGCAAAAACACACTTAATAGATAATTAGATTCCTAATAACTCTGCACATTATCATGGGGATTGTGTAGAAGAAGTATGTTATCAGCAAAATTAAAAGGGTAAAGTACTTAATACATTATTTCTTCATTTATGCTATAGGGATTTTTTTTTTAGTTACCTGTACTTAGTTACCTATATTAAGATGGATGGATGGATGGATGGATGGATGGATGGACAGATGGACAGACAGTCACACACAGAGAGACAGACTCACACAGAAAGACACCAATAACCTTTTGCACATGCACGACAAAATACAGTAATATTTTTGCCTAGTTTATCCTGGTTCATTTCAGGAATGCTCTGAGTGGGATTTGCTGTTTGTTGGCTACAATTATGCCAGAATGAGTGGTAGTATTAAAAGGTTGGTGATTTTTGAGATGTTTTTGATGTATAGAACACTTCATCTTTTAAAATACATTGTGCCCGTTGTGCTATGATTTGTGGAAGGGATGAACACTTATTAATGAGGTTGCATGGATTTCCCTTGTAGATTGATTGTATATACTTTCCGTAATTCTGTTTTACTTCAGGCTGGTAGAAAAGCTGGTATGTATATAAATAGGCAACAAATTTCACTTTTCTCTTCCAGCTCAAGGGGCTTTAACCCCAATACATGGACCAGCACTGATCTGCGGCATGCCAGAAACCACACAAACAAGTGAAGCCCCATCCTTGAGATGCAGGCAGCACATGAAACCACACCACCTCTGGTCCACTGAAAACCTTCTCCCCACCAAAGCTGTCCCTGGTGCCCAAAAACTTGGAGACCTCTGCTTCAAAGTATTGATGATGTTGCTGTCAATGAAATATCTGCAAGAAGAAAACCAAGCTGTGAAAATACCAATAACTTTCCCAAATAATTTACATTATTATTGGTAAAGATGCATACTTTTAAAAGGCAAACAGAAAGATTTAGCCTTCTGTGAGTTGCTTTATTTCTTTGTTAAAATGAAAACAGAAAAGTGTTTTCAGTCCTGGCATAACAATCTATTTCAAACATCACTGAGCATATTCTTGTTTACTTAATATTCTTAGCCCCAGAAGATTATATTTATGTATACATATTATATAGTGAATAGAAAGGGAAAATGAGGAAGGAATGATAGAAGATAAGTGCAATAATTTCAGTATTTCGTGTAATTGCATCCAGATAATATATTTTCAGCCCTTTCTGCTCAGACAGATTGAATCTCTTAGATGTGTAGATAAGCATCTTTTTCTTTCAGTAAATCCTGATTCAAATTAAGTCCAAATCATTGAATGCTTTTGGGTATGGTTTGTTATATGTTAATTTTGTAAATGGAAAACTTTTGTTGCTTCATGACATGGATGGAAGTTTAAGCATGAGTTCTGTGGATTCAATGGAAATCAGGTTTCCGGTGATTGACAGGCTTAAAAAATGTTTAATGAGACTTCCATTTATTATCTACTAATTAATCTGTCTGTAATTGTTGTCTACTAATTAGTGCTCATAAAAGGCCAGTATTCCATCATAATGGATCATTACTACCCTACATAGACATATTGTTGGTATGAGTTGCTCTCCAGAAAACTAAGGCATGGTTTTAACAATGACGAATATTTACAAATTACTATATGTTAAGGAAAGGTTGTATATAAGTGACAATCTGCTCTCCATATCAGTTTACACAGTTTAAATTACACAGTTCAATTGTGGTAAATTGACAATTTTAACCATTTCTAAAATTGACATAGACATTTGGGACCATTAGCAGAAGAAATGGTCTGCATTGCATATTTTTTATTTACTTTCCTATTGTTTCAAAAATGCTTAGACCTTTCTAAAATATCTGTTAACAAGGGGAACATTTTCTTCATGGAGAAAAATACTTCATGGAAGAAAGAGAACCAAAAGTCTTTGGCTTTATCCTACAGAAGAATAATGTCTGCTCTTTATTAGCTGTTCTGTTAATAATGCAGAAACATTAAAATATCCTTTAAATTGAGCTCAGGATCTGGTGATTCGATGGATCCAGCCATGTGATTTCATGACATAAAATTATTTTTTTAAATTAAAATTTAAAATTAAAACTATACATAAAATTATCTGCTACACTGTTCTACCTGTCAATGACTACTTCAGCTTCAACCACAACAATATACAAGCACACAATAGATACAAATTTAAGGTAAACCGTTCCAAACTTGATTGCAGAAAATACGATTTCAGCAACAGAGTGGTCAAAGCACTACCTGACTCTGGTTTGTTTCCCAAACCCCCAAAACTTCAACCATAGACTGTCTACTGTTGACCACATCCCATTCCTAAGAGGTCTGTAAGGGGCATGCATAACTGTGCCTGTCCTAATGTTCCCCTTTATTCACATCCATTTCATGTATTCAAAATCATATTTATACTTATATGTGTTATGTAATACATGCTTGACAAAATAAATAAATCAACAAACAAACAAACAATTTATGCAAATAGTTTGTCATTGCTCTTTCATATCTCCTACTCAAGGACTAATCAGATATTACTTTCTTAGCTTTAAAAGATCAGCTGAGGTGATTTACAGACTGCCATTTGCTTTAGCATTCTTGGGGAAAAAAGAAAGCCAAATAGCTATAGAGTGAATGATAGGAGTGAGATTCTGTTGAAAAAAAAATGAACGAAACAAAGGCTTAAAATGAACTTCATTAAATGTATTTTGAAGTCTATGATTATGCAAACATCAGCAGTGTTTGCTCTTCTGATACAGGATATTAATATTTGAAACAAAATTCTTCTGTAAAGCCAATATTTAAGAAGTCCTTACTGATGCATTATCCAGTTCTCATTTCTGGAAGGCCTTGGTTTTAGGTTTAATTGAGTTCCAGTATATAAATAAACTTTTAGTTTCATCCTCAACAAAAGAGACAACGAATATTCTAACCACTAACCACTCTAACCACTGCTCCACTGCAGCTCAATGGTAGTCACATAACTCTTAATGTGTTGCAATTGGTCCTAAGTGTGAGTTTCTTGCCAAACAACTGAAGTTTGTTTAGGTGCCTTCAGGGGTACTGCAATAGGACTTTTGAGTACTGATTGTAAATGACTTTGTTCGCCACCATCATAATTTGAATGGTCACTGAATGAATGGTTACATTTTGAAGACTATTTGTCTAACATTCTTTAGCTTTTCAGGTATGTGTTTCGATTCTAAATTCGTTTTTTCAGGTTTCATCTACAATTAAGGAAATTCTTTCTGCCAAAATCTCAGAACAATTGCTTTATCTTCATTTTTCATTTCATTTGAAAAATGACAGTGTGACTAATCATTCTTCCTGCTAGATCTCAGCCTTTTTAATTACAGAGACTGTTTGATCAAACTGCTTTCCCTGAATTGTTTTCTGCTGTATATTAGATACTATCTCTGTCAGTGGTAGGTTTCAAAAATTGTTCAAACCTACTCTGTGGGTGTGGCCTCCTTTGTGGCAGTGGCTTGCCGCCCATGTGACCGGATATGAAGATGCCGACGACACTTGTCAGAACCACCTTAAATTACCTCACACACAGCACTGGCATGCATAAGAATATGATGTAAACTTTGGTTTGCGTTAAAACAACTTCAACACACACAATGTTCTGATTGCACCACAAAAGCAGTAGTCATCCTTACCTTTCACAGAGGCACTGAGTTTTATACATATGAGCATGATAGTGTAGAATAATCATATCCAAGGACCAGTGGTGGATTTCAAAAATTTTCTTCTGTAGGTGTGGCCTGCTTTCCGGGTCCACTGGTGGAACCTCTTCCAACAGGTTCGGTAGATTTGACAAACCGGTTCTACTGAATAGGTGCGAACTGGTAGGAACCCACCTCTGGTCTCTGTACATGCAGAAAACTGATCAATGGATTCACTGTAAAGCATCACAACCTGATGTAAACAGATGGCCAGTATAGCAAACTTTGATTTTTTTCTCTCTCTCTCTCTTAAACTTCACACATGCAGAGAAACTGAGAACAAGAGAAGAAAAGGGAAGGAAACACAAACATGAAATCTGAAAGAAAATCAAGTACTGTTTCTGGATGGTTTTGGAACAATGCATCCAGATTATTAAATTAAATCAAATGTCTATTCAATTTAGGTACCATCTGACTCCAGACTGACACTTGGTAGCTATATCAATAAGACATATAGAGTTTATTCTATTCATTTTAAACTGTAACTAAAGATTGTAGTTCTTTTCCATTCACACACTTTTCCATTCATCTTGTATTGTGGCTAAACATGTATATGCTTGTTATGTCACAACACAAATCTTATTGCATGTAGCAATATCATTAAGAAACTGAGCTCAAGGGAAGCTGTCAGTCTAGTTCAGCAATATTTCTTGAATCCTTGACAGCCATCATAGCCCTTGCTATGGAAATAGCACTTGCTTTACGACTTTTTTTTTTCACTAGGAAGAAAATAGGAAAGGAGCCTCCCAAACTACATGAAAAGAACTGATTAGGTCCCACACATTTTGAAACATTATTTCAGATGTCTGCAACCTATTGCTGAAATAGATGGATATTTTCTTCCCTTTTATCTTATATTTGATGTTTTGTCTTCCCGCCCACTATATCACTAGCAAAAAAATTTTCTTGCCATCTGAAATTTGACAAACATCTGGCGGACCATCATAGTGTATGATATTGTATCTCAAAAAGCTAAACTTCATGAAAGTTCCAAGCATTCCCCTTATTGTCTGTCTGTAAATAGTGGATACAGTAAGGGATGCCGCAACATCAATAGCATTAGCACTTAGACTTATATACGCTGCACAATGCTTAACAGCCTTCTCTAAGTGGTTTACAGAGTCAGCGTACTAACCCCAACAATCTGGGTCCTTGTTTGACTTCGGAAGGATGGAAAGCTGAGTCAGCCTTGAGCCATTCAGAATCGAACTCCTGGAGGGAGCAGTGAGTTAGCCTGCAGTACTGCATTCTAACTACTGTGCCACTGCCATTCTTCTACGCACACCATAACATATCAAATAAGTTCATATATCAGTGATAGTATTACTTTATTGTTTGAAGAACATTGACCCCCACCACACTTGGCAACCGGCTGACATTCATGACTTTTACAGCATCTGGGGCAGAGGTGGGTTCCTACCAGTTCGCACCCATTTGGTAGAACCGGTTCATCAAATCTACCGAACCGGTTAGAAGAGGTTCCACCAGTGGACCTGGAAAGCAGGCCACACCTACAGAAGAGGTTCCAAAAAATTTTGAAACCCACCACTGCCACACACACACACAAACACACACACACACACAGAGAGAGAGAGAGAGAGAGAAAGAAAGAAAGAAAGAAAGAAAGAAAGAAAGAAAGAAAAGAAAGAAAGAAAAAGTGAGGGAGAGATGAAAGAAAAAAAGAAAAGATGGACAGAGAGACAAAAGGAAGGAAAGAGAAAGAGAGAGAGAGAGAGAGAGAGAACACATGGCCGGCAAGCAACTCCTACCAGGTCACATGGCCGGCAAGCCACTCCCACAGAGGAGGCCACACCCACAGAGTAGGTTCCAAATTTTTTTGAAACCCACCACTGATCTGGGGTCGTGTGATTGTGAATTGAAACTTTCCTAGCAGGTCTCTGACAAGCAAAGTCAGTTGGGGAAGCCACATTCTCCTAATGCCCACATGATTTGCTTAACAATCACATGATTTGCTTAACAACCGCAGTACAAATCATTGCATAATCGGATCCAGTCACTTGATGACTCCTTTAACGACAGCCACTACTTGTCAGCTGAAATTCCAGCCCCAATTATGGTTGTAAGTCAAGGTCTCCCTGTAGCTTTTTTTAAATATATATTTTTTTTATTTTGTTCAGAGCAAAGTTAAAATACAAAACTCAATAAAAATTCAAGAAGACATTTAAAACCACAGAAAACAAAGCAGCCAGAATATTAAAAAGGGGTGCATCAAAAACAACAACAACACATTATGCACATATACTTACTGTAGTCTATCTGTAGCTTGAATGCTTCAGTGGGATTCTTTAAATGGTGCTTGGCATTTTTCTTCTTGGATTCTCTTACTACCAACAGTATGCTTTATCATTTTTTTATTTCAAATGTTCTCAATGCCATAATCTCTTTTCCATAGTGAGCTCCTTTCAGAATGTTAATTACCCCCCCCCCCGTTCTATTTTTATTTTCTATATTATCTGATTCTTCCCCTTCCAGTTTGTTCCAGTAATAAAGGAGAACATTTGTAGCTCAGAATTGACATGAGGGGTCCTTGTTGTTCTCTGAGCTTGCTTGTTTTCTTGCAGACACTTCATTACCCAAACTAGGTAACATAATCAGGACTTAATCAGGTGTTACATAGTTTGGGTAATGAAATGTCTGCAAGAAAACAAGCAAGCTCAGAGAACAACAAGGACCCCTCAGTTTGCTCTAGGCCATGGATGTCAAACTCGTGGTGTCACGTTTCTGTCAGGTGAATTTTGAGGATCGGCGGAAGGACGAGATGAGAGCCAGGACTGCCAGAACAAGAGGTTTATTTACATTGAAGTATTTACAGGCGATTCAGCACCATCCCTGCTTGACAGCTATTTAAACGAGCTATCAGAGCAGGGATAACCAATGGGTGCGCTGTCATCGTCTAGCAACTGATGATGCTGCGCCTTAACCAATCAGGGCACCTCTAGCGGCTAGCAACAGGAGATGCTGCACCCTAGCCAATCAGGGTGCTGCCTGGCCTGTTGCTAGCTGCCAGGTTGTATGTCAAGGACTTTCCGAGTCCTCAACAGTGAAGTTTCATAATATTTTCCCCCTTCATGGAGCTAGGGTGGGTGTGGCCTGTGCATGACACATCTGGCCTGCAGGTTGCCATTTTGACACGTAAGGCCTATTTGAGGGGACCAGTGTTGAACCCATGCCTCTGATTTATCTCTCTCTCTCTTTGACATCTATGAGTAATTTCCTCTTATGCCACAGAAAGTTCTGGAATCTGCCTCCATTTTGAGTTTCTCAGCACAAACCCTTCTCTGCTTTCTTTTGAAATATGTATATTGCCATAAGTGAAAAGCAAGTTTCTTCAAAATAAACATACCAACTTTAGAACACTCCTTCCAAGGGAGACTCTTGTAAACATCACAGCGCCTGGTAAAAGTTTTTCTATCTTCCAAAATCTTTACTTATATTTTTATTGGTCTATTACATCAGAGTATTACATTAAATTTCATTTTGCTCTTCATCAATTTTTTTTTCTACTGAATGAATGAGCATTCGTGTGTTGGTAATACAGTATGTCCTTTACATGTGAAGGATGAGGATATCAATCTAAATATATAAAGTAGAATCCAAATATCTCCAGGCTAATTCCTTTCTTCAGAATAATGTAGTTTCTGAAATTCTGGCCAAGATGGAATATCACCAAAATTTAATTTGGCCAGCTAATGTGCTCTTCAAGACTTTTATTGCAACCAACAGAGGGAGAGATAAATGAACATTCATTCGTTTTATCAAAATCTGATGAAACCGTAACAAAAATGCCCCCCACAAAAGTAACTAATGTATGCCTGTAATTCTATTAAGGGAGTCATAGGCACACTTTCAGTAGCAGCCTTTAAAAGTACACTTGTTTTAAATTGTTCTTCACTGATGGATATTATTGATCTTGATTCTTATGTTTTTTTTAAAAAAATCTGATTAAAAGTATTATGGGATAAAGGAAGAATTTGGGGGGCTTTTATATATGATGATAATATCTTATTATGAATATATATTTTATGCTTTGATTTTTACGGTAATTTTACTCTGGTATATAAATATTGAAATTAACTCATGAATGAACTACATACAAACACTGCTTGTAACCCTGCAAATCAATGGTGGAATTCAAATATTTTTACTACCGGTTCTGTGGGCATGGCTTGGTGGGTGTGGCATGGCTTGGGGTGTGTAGCTTGGGGGCATGGCAGAGGAAGGATACTATAAAATCTCCATTCCCTTCCCACTCCAGGGGAAGGTTACAGCAAAATTTCCTCCTGATCAGCTGGGACTCAGGAGGTATAGAATAGATGGGGGTGAGGCCAGTCAAGAGGTTCTCCAAACTACTCAAAATTTCTGCTACTGGTTCTCCAGAATTGGTCAGAACCTGCTGAATTATCTGCAAAACCTATCACATATTCTACTTCTAGCGAAATTCTTGGCTTCCTTGTCATATGCCTTCTTCTGCCGTCAGAAGATCAAAGTCAATTGATATATTCCTAAATTGCATGATTTCTGATTATATCATCATCACCGATGCAGAAAAGTAATAGGCTTTGATTTTGTTTAAGTCTATCGAAACGTATGTATGATTAGTCACATTCAACTTCAATAAATATTGTTGCCCAGTACGAGAGAGAGAGAGAGAGGGAGGGAGGGAGGGAGGGAGGGAGGGAGGGAGAGAGAGAGAGAGAGAGAGAGAGAGAGAGAGAGAGAGAGAGAGATTTCTTCAAGGTTGTGACAGTGTAGATCTTGAAGTATGTGTCTGTGTGTGTGTGGTGGTGGGGGTTTCCATCCAGCAGTACAGCAAACAAGAAGGCACATTTTCAAATGCAATGAGATGACATTGCTTAATAGATGAGAGTAGAAAAAGTGTGACAACTCTGTCACATCTTAACAAATATAGGAAAATGTAATAGGAGACAGATACCCTCTAATCCAGGTCTTATATACTATACAGAGCTTTAAAGACAACTAGCGCTTTGAATAGTACTCAGAAGCTGAATGTAACCAGTGCATTAATAATAGTATTTAAACACCAAGGAACATGCATTACTATCTGTGCTATCTATGCTACCGCAATATGAACCAGATGTAGCTTCCAAGTGGTTTTCAAGGGCAGCACTTCATAGAGCACATTGCAATGATCCACATACAAGTTCATTTTATGTCAGTTAAACAGATATTGTAATTTTATTCTAAGGCCTAAATACGTATCTATATCTATATCTATATCTATATCTATATCTATATCTATATCTATATCTATATCTATATCTATATCTATATCTATATCTATATCTATATCTATATCATCTATATCTATATCTATATCTATATCTATATCAATATCTATATCTATATCTATATCTATATCTATATCTATATCTATATCTATATCTATATCTATATCTATATCTATATCTATATCTATATCTATATCTATATCTATATCTATCTATCTCTCTATCTCTATCTCTATCTCTATCTCTATCTCTATCTATCTATCTATCTATCTATCTATCTATCTATCTATCTATCTATCTATAAACAATTTTATGCAAATAATCTACATCCTCTGGATAAACATGCGGAAGAAATTGTAATTTATCGATTGTACTTTTTAGATATTCTGCAGTTCACTTCTTGGGGAAAAACAATTTTACATAAGTTTTTTTTAAAAATGTAGTATGAAAAAACATTACAACTGTGCACGGATTAAAATAGATGGAAATTAGAGCGGATATCAGAGAGGACAGATATGTGAATAGCAATTAACACATCTGATCTTGCTCACTTACTCTTTTTATAACTTCATGTTTGTTCTGTCTTATTTCGTAAAATTGGAGTTTAAGGTTGTCATAAAGATTTATAAAGGTTTTTGAATTTGTTTCTTTTTGTACACAGTTTTCTAAATATACAGTTTTCTACATTTGTATCTTCATATATGGTGTTTTCTTCATATATTATTTCCTCTTCGCTGTTCATAGTATTTTAAAGTAATATAAAATAATATATTAAATAAGTTGACTTTAAAAACATTTCTCCAAAGATATAACACGAACTAAAATAAAATGATTTATCCCCATCTAATTTAAACTATATTTCAAATATTGTTCTTGAATCTACAGAAAAATCTAAGCTGACATATTATTTTAAAGCAAAGCTCAATATTTCAAATATAATAAATCTTAAAAATACTGAGGTTTTGACAAAACTACATCAGATGGTTATTTTTTAAAATTATTTTGAATATAAATATTCTTGGAGTTTTCTATTGGCCTGCCGTGAAACAGTGGGAATTCTCATTCTCAGATAACACCATCTGTTCTGAGTTTTTGGCTGCTAATAGCAGAGATATTATATTTTCATAATTTTCTTTTGTTCCTGACACTTCCCATCCAAAGCCACTTAGCAAAATCTAAATTCCTTAGATATTAAATATTCAACAGTGAACACAATTCCAATTGCAACAAATAAAGCAACCTTTTTAAAAAGAAATACATTAAATCTGTATCTATTAGTTTCTTCCTCACATTCCACTTTCCATGGATTGAAAATGCATTTTTATTTTATTTACAAGAACCTTCATGAAGTCATTTCTGTCTCATCTCTAGTCTGTTGTAGAAGCTGTTTCAATATGAAAGTAAGCTTTTCTTCTATTTGTGTTAGGAAAAAAAAGTGTTTGGGACAAACTAGGTCACTTTGATTGGTGATTAGTCTGGGAATGAGATATACAAGATAGAAAGCCATCCAGCAATTATTGATTTTTAAGTCTGGTCATACTTCTTCTTAACCCATTGCTATTTTATCTGAGTCAGATAATTCCAGATGGCCTGCCCAAGCATTTTCTTTTGTTTGATTATATTTAAATAAATACATACATACATACATACATACATACATACCAGGGGTGGGTTTCGACCGGTTCGCACCGGTCCCTGCGATCCGGTTGGTCGCTGAACCCGGAAGTAAGTAATTTCCGGGAATGGCGAAGCCCCCCCCCCCCGCGCCCGCGCGGGCCCGCACACCCGCGCCCACTCCTTACCCGGTTTTTACGAATTCTGCGCTTTCCACGCATGCGCAGAACGCATACAGCGCCTGCGCGATCCTCCAGGAGCAGCTGGAGCATCGCGCAGACGCTAGTACGCATGCGCGCGCCGCGTGTGTGCGCGAGGACGCCGCGTGCGCGCGCGAGGACGCCGCCGGCCTCGTTCCAACCGAACTGGTTGGAACGGGGCGAGAAACCCACCCCTGATACATACATACATACATACATACATACATACATACATACATACATAATGGGAATAGGAAAGATCTGTTAATCATGAAATGGACAATTAGATGCTTTAAACCAAATTTCCCTATTCATTTTTTTTAGTATTCTTAACATATGGCAATGCTTGGTGTAGTAGTTAAGGCATAACATTAAAAACTATGAGAATATGAGTTGTACTCCAGCTTTCTATATGAAAGGCTGGGTGACCTTGGACCACAGGAATATCAGTTTTCTAAGGCTATAAATAAATGAAGAAAACTATGAATAAATAAGTGACTGATAGATTTGCCTGAAGATTGGTTCATTTGGGGGTTGGGTTAGGGAGATATGATAATGGAATAGCAATCTAGTTGCACACTTGACCTTGGTGGGGTCCTCAGTTCTCTCCCTGAACTTGGTTGTTTCTTGCAGATGTTTCAGTACTGAACTCGTTACTTTAGTAATGAAACATCTTCAAGAAAACAGCCAAACTCAGAGAGCACCAAAGACCATAGGGTTCAACACAGAGCTATAAATATTCTTTTTTATATAGACACTTGGCACCTTGTTATTTACTACAATAGTAAAATGTAGAGAAGAAAAAAAGCAGGTTATGGAGGAAAAGGACTTCCAGTATGTGGTGAAAATGGAAAGGAAAAATAAATTATTAACTACAATGGAATGGAAGGTAATCCAATGGGGGACAATGCAGAATGAAGAAGAGGAGGATGGTTATTTTGTGAAAGCCTTTCATTCCTTAAAATGTAGCCTCTCCCACTGTGTAACAGTTCTGTGTAAATGTGTGTATATGTGTGAGCGTAAGAACTCTCCCGATGTTCCTTGGTCTAGCAGGTCTTTTTGATTATTGATGCAAAGAATTCCCAATGCCCTGGATTTCCCCATAGGAATATCAGTTTCCCATGGCTATGAATAAATGAATAAAACTATGAAAAAAAATAAGTGACTGAGATTTGGCTGAAGATAGTTTCACTTGGGGGATTGAAGTTGAGAGATGTGATAATGGGAATAGCAATCTCCAATGAGATCCTTAGATCTGTAACAATCACACCTGAAAAACATCGATTCTGCCTGACCAATGGTACATAAGAGGGAGGGCTGAGTGAATCAAGAAAATGCTGCTGGTATTCACCCCAAAACATGTTCAGCAGCAATGTTGGTGAACTAGTTCTAGAAAACTAGAAAATGCTAGTTTTCCCTCCATTAAGTGAGGCTAAGTAGCAGGGGAAAGAATGTCAGAGAATCAAACAATCACTGCTCTGCAATAAGAATCACTGTATCTGAGATGTAGTAAAATTAGGAGCTGAGGTGGCGCAGTGGTTAGGGTGCAGTACTGCAGGCCACTTCAGCTGACTGTTATCTGCAGTTCAGTGGTTCAAATCTCACCGGCTCAAGGTTGACTCAGCCTTCCATCCTTCCGAGGTGGGTGAAATGAGGACCCAGACTGTGGGGGCAATTTGCTGACTCAATTTGCTAAAAATCTGTAAAACCACTTAGAGAGGGCTGCAAGCCCTATGAAGTGGTATATAAGTCTAATAAATAAATAAATAAATAAATAAATAAATAAATAAATAAATAAATAAATAAATAAATAAATAAATAAATAAATAAATAAATAAATAAATATTCAGATGTGGTAGCATCACATTTTTGTTGACCTACTTTTCTCCTGATTTAAGGACAAGAAGAAAATCCTTCAAAGGGGTAAAGCCTTGTACATTTAACATCGTAGATAAGCCCTTACACGTGATATGTGGGGGGAAGGGGGAGAAAAAAAAGAGACTCTTCTATATCTTGTTCTAAGTCAGAATAAACAAAATATCTCCCCCTTTTCAAGATTTACATCAGTGAGCTATATTTGAGGGAGAAGTGATTGAAGGCTGAGTATTAAATCGGTCTCTACATTCTCTCACACAATGATCTGACAAGAAGGATTTTAATTTATTTTAAAAGATTCTGTGCAGTGCATTCACGTGGAATACTTGAAAAAATGTCATCTTGACAACAAACATTTGTATGCAGAACCTTATTGATTTATCTATCTATTTATTTATTTAGATAGCCACCCATGTCATAGAACAGAGGTGTCAAACTCATGTCGTCACGGCATCATCATGTGAAATATCGGGACATTTTCCCCCTTTGCTAAACCAGGTTTGGGCATGGTCAGTGTGTGATGCATCCTGCCCATGGGCTTGGAGTTAGACAGCCCTGTCATAGAAAATGATTCTGAATAACCTACAATAATCTAAAAAAATCAGTAAATATAAAACAATATTTACCTAAAGTCATTATGTAATAATTATTAACAACATTAAAAACTATAAAAGGAGAACTAAACAAGAAAATGATATAATAGATGGAGGGGGGTTAATAATAATGGAGTTATTGAGTTATAATATGAGTTACCTCATAAGTTTGTCTGCCCTCAGGCCTGATGGCAAAACCAAATCTTGAAGGACCTTCAAAAGTTATATTCCTTTCCAGCCACATTCTGCTCCCATGTTGAATAGCTTTCTGAATAACCAGGAAGCCTGGCTATCCTAGGGCCACCAAGGCTCCTTGGTACTTCTTATCTTATATCTAGAAATAAGTACAAAGGTAGAGACAACAAGCCTTTATTGAGTAGGAACTTTCTTTCCCTTTCCCTCTTCCATAATAAAGTGAAGAAGCTAATAGAAGAAGCAGTGAGCTAATCCTCACGACTCAAGGAACATGGGTGATGCTCATTCTATCCACCCTACCTCCATTCCAAACCCCTAGCTCAGGTTTTCTCAATCTTAGCAACTCTAAGATGCTGAGATAGGGAATTTTGGGAGCTGAACTCCATGGATCTTAAAATTGATCAGGTTGAGAAATTTTGCTCTACTGAATGTAGCATATAGAATGTATAAGAAGGGAATGCTTAGAGGGGCAGGGAGAAATCTTCAAAGTTAAACATGACAATTAGTATGATTTGACAATTTAGTAGGAGCTCTCCCCCCCCTCCCCATAATACTTGCTCCTTGTTAAGCACATCTTCATTTTGTCCATAGCCTTATTATCTTTGGCAAAGCACAGAAACATGATTAGAGCAAGCAGGATGGTAGTTTTAAAGAAATGCCATAAGGCCATGATGGCAAACTATAGCATGTATGCCACGGGTGGCATGCAGAGCCATGTTTGCAGGCATGGCAGCCCTCAGCTCTGGCGTGTGCATGCACCAGCCAGCTGATTTTCAACCTTCTGGAGGAGTGGGGGAAGCTGTTTTTGTCCTCCCCAGGCTTCAGAAAAGCCTCCAGAACCTAGAGAGGTTGGAAAATGGGCCAACCCGAAGTTCTTTCCCAAACCTCTGGTTGGCCCGTTGGGCCGTTTTTCAGCCAGATCCCTTCCTGAAACTCTCCCAGCCCCCTGGAGGTCTTCCAGAAAGCAGAAATGGATCATTTATGAACTTCCAATTGCCCTGTTGGGCCCATTTTTTGCCCTCCCCAGGCTCCAGAGTCCTTCCTGAAGCCTGGGGAGGGTGAAAAATGGGCCCAACGGGCCAATCAGCAGTTCAAAAATGATCCATTTCTCCCTTCTGGAGGGCCTCCGGAGAGCCCAGGGAGGACGTTTATTCCCTCCCCAGGTTTCAGGAAAGCCTCCCCCCTGTGTATGTGTGGGTCATGTGTGCATGTGTGGAGGGTCACAAGTACATGCATGGGGGGTGTCATGCGTGCATGTACAGGTGGGTGGGCACACACACATGCATGATAGCGTGCACACACACAATTTTGGCACACCTTTAGAAAAAGGTTAGCCATCACTGCCATAGGGGGTAGAGGTCCAGGGACCTGTATGAACATACGATGTGACATAACAATACACCTCCCTGTTCCATTCTTGTCCTGTTTGCAATTCTGCCTTTTTAAAGTCATTGAGTCATTCTGAAAATCTGCACCTATGGGCTGTTTTGTTAACATTAACATTACATTGGACACTAATTTAAAGTAGTGTCAAATTTACTCATTGTTATGCATCATATCTGGAGTCAAACCAGCATATGTGAACCCTTTCTATAGTCTTTCAAATTTCTATAGTCTACCAGATACGCAGCACATGGAAAATTAGGCTTTAGAGAAGAGAAATTTAAGGAAAGGGGATCCTTTGAAATCCGGCCATATAGGGTTATATTTAGAACATTAAATAAATGATCTTGTGCCTTTCCAAAGATAATGAAGCCAAAAGATATGTTTTACATCTATGAAATCTGAAAAGGGAAAAGCGGTATTTAGCTTTAAGTCTTGTTTATAGAATGTTTTGAATATATATGTTTATATGTATGTGGTATGTGTATGTAAATCTTTGAAGATAAATTCAAAATAATTATCATGCAGAAAACTAATGAGCCAAGCAGAGGCGGATTGGATATAAGGACAGAGGTTACACATTAGAAGGAAAATGTGGAATAATATCAAGTAGGCTTTAAATCTGGCTTTTCTGGGATATTTCATTGCAATAGAGCATCTGTGAATGGCCCCATGTATAATCCAGCCAGCAGCCGAGGTCAAGAGAGATCTCAGTATATAAATAGTGTGATAAATTAAGAATGAAAATGAATTGGTGCATGCAGATGGAAAGCTTATAAGATAGAGCAAGTCCAGAATTTTTTTTCCCTATCTATACTCCTTTTTTGCTGTCGGTAGATTTTAGTGGCCTCTGATAAAACAAACCAAAATATGTGAAAATTGACAAGATAAAAATGGGTACTGAGAGGAAGTAATCAAGCTTGGAAGAAAAATTGGTCAGTAGAAAGTTTCTGTTTCTGAAGCATGATACCTGTACTTGTGGAAGCTTTGAAGTCACAGATGTACTTCCAAATAGTTTATTTTATTTTAATAGCTTTGTGATAATGTCAGGCCTTTATGGAGCTTGTACCAAAACTCCAGAATGTGAACTAATTTATTTTTTAAAGATCTACCCCAGTGCCAATAAAATTACTTGAAATGTATTTATGCTTAATTGCACCTTGCATCCTGTTAATAGAAGTTAAAATTGCTCTTGAAAACAGCATTTGTCATTGAGAACATTTATAACTGACCAGCTCTTTCTTTCTGTACGTAAAACTGATGCAAATCAGTTTAGTAAAGCACAGTTATATTATGCATTCTAAAAATCATAGTTATTTAATTGAATATAAAAGTAATTCTCAGGAGTATAATTCTTATACTTATTTTATGAGGCAGCCAAGGGACAAAGGTGAGTCTTTTGTCATTAAACATTTAGTCCTCTCTTTATATGTTGGTCATGTTTTCTGGTTTCTTGAACTTCAGTCAAATAACTAAGGGGAAAAAACCCCATCATGCAGGATTTTTTCTCATCCTCTGATCCAGAGGTGGGTTCCTACCAGTTCGCACCTATTCGGTAGAACCAGTTCGTCAAATCTACTGAACCAGTGAGAAGAGGTTCCACCAGTGGACCCGGAAAGCAGGCCACACCTACAGAAGAGGTTCCAAAAAATTTTGAAACCCACCACTGGTCCTTGGATATGATTATTCTACACTATCATGCTCATATTTATAAAACTCAGTGCCTCTGTGAAAGGTAAGGATGACTACTGCGTTTGTGGTGCAATCAGAACATTGCGTATGTTGAAGTTCTTTTAACGCAAACCAAAGATGCCTTTTAAAAAACAAGTTTACATCATATTCTTATGCATGCCAGTGCTGTATGTGTGGTAATTTAAGGTGGTTCTGACAAGTGTTGTCGGCATCTTCATATCCAGTCGCATGGGCAGCAAGCCACTCCCATTGGTCACATGGGCAGCAAGCCACTCCCACAAAGGAGGTCACACCCACAGAGTAGGTTTGAACAATTTTTGAAACCCACCACTGCTCTGATCATAAAACAAAAGAAAGCCAGGAATGTAACCATGCAAAAAGATGTAATGCCACTTAGAAATATCATTAAAATTCATTTTGTTGCTGCTGCTCAATCATTCAGCCACTTCCACTTTTCAGGACACAGCAGACATTATTTTGCCTGAACTGTACATTGGTCACTGCTTTTGAGTTCCTGCTTATGTCCTCAGTGATGGCATCTAACCATCTTGTCTACCATCAGCCTTGTTTTCAATGGCCTTCAATTTATTAATTAATTTTAATTGATTAAATTATTAATGCTAGAGACATTTGAATGCATCCTGAAAATGAGAGTGATATGTAATTGTTATTGATAGAGAAGAATGATTTTTGGCAAACTAAGGAACAGATTTCAGCACTGTATTAAAACAGAAACATGAGGTTCTTGTCAAATTTTACAATTGTATAAAGGATGCTCACTTTTGTTTTCTTAACAGCAACAAAAAATTCAAAGTGTTTGAAAGGAAGTTATTGATGCCAAATGTTGTCCTTTTTTTGAGTCGTTCCAAAATTTCATGAAAGAGAAAATCACTTGAAAATAGAATAACACTTCTGAACATTGAGCACATGAAGAGATGCTTAGAATAACAGTAATAGTTGGCAAATATCAGCTAAGTCTCACTTGGTGATTCTGTGACAGGTAGAAAGAAAGGGGTAGTTTATGCCATTGGCATTACTATAAATTACTACAGTATTTTCAATTAAGGAATTACAATCAAAGTACCCTCAAGCTCATTTAAGTGTGAGAGGAATCAAGAATAATGAGTGGGTTCATAATGTAGTCAATAATTTACTTGATACACCCAAGGAAGTTAACTGTAAAATCAATTTATAATCAAAACTGAGAAGGGGGGAGAATCTTGCATTTTCTGTAGAAATAATTCAAAGTTCATAATCAGAAATGTCTGTTCTCTTTTACAGTTTCTAAACTTCCCAACTCTTGCAAACTGTCTGTTGTATGTGTGTGTGTGTGTGTGTGTGTGTGTGTGTGTGTTGCACCTGTGAGTGTGGGTGTTAAGTTTCATTAGCAAGAAAAACAAGCAAATGTCGACTGAAGCTTTGGAGGTTTTATTGTTTATGTTCCAGCCATCGCTCTAGACTTTGATGTTCATGTCAAAAGGAGCTAGATGCTAAGCAGAGTGAAGGACATTTTGACTTGGGTTGATCAGGGCTGAACCCCTAATGGTAAGATAAGATAGTGACAAGGCACCAGACATGTGTTCTACATTACTTGAAATAAACGAGGTATACAATGCATGTCTGGCTTTAATTTTGCATATTTTGTTTTGCATTTTGTACTTATATATAAAAGGTTATCATGTGTACACAATCAAAATACATGCTTAGAATAAGCGGAAGTAAGAAAAAAATATGATCTAACATATGTAAGATCAGTGATTATTTGATTTATCTAAAATTTCCATTTCCTGTATACTGACCTTGTAGCTTATATTCAAGGGAATACCTTAGAGTCAAAATTGGAGAGCTTTGCATATTTCCCCCCATTACTCTCATGGTAATGGAGATGATCATGACGATGGAAAATAAAGGCAAAGAAATTGCTCCTGTTATCATGTGTGTAGGTAGGCCTAAAGTCATGAACTACCATGATCACTTTACTGACACCTCCTAAGCTATTATTTTAAACTGAAATTGCATCTAGGACAGTTTTGTAGAATTATTTAGTGTTTCACAAAGAGTTTGACATGTCTGAAGGGTCAGTCAATATAATACAGATTGAAAATGCTATTTGTAACCTAAGATTGTGGTTTCATAGGGAAAGAGATAGACAAGCTAGGATATTTAAAAAAAAAAAAAAGACAAATGAGAATGAAGCTGATATATTTTCACTATAGTATGAAGAATATATAGATATTTTCCCTCAGAGATAATTTATCTCTACTGTATTGTGGCAAAATAATAAAGTCCCATAATAAAGTTGGTTTTCCATAAAGAAATGTTATTAAAATTCAACTTTGTTTATGGAAACAGTCACCATTGTCAATAAAAATATTTTTGTAAATATTTATTTTATTTATTTATTTATTTATTTATTTATTTATTTATTTACTTACTTATTTATTTATTTATTTATTTATTTATTTATTGTAATGGGAGATAGACTACTTCTGGCAGTATTTATTTTACTGCAACTTCAATATTTTTCACTCAGATGTCATAGTAGTTTTCAGTTTCCTTTTTGTTTTTGATTTATCTTTTTTCCCCTTGGAGTTGCCTTTTAGGGTTTTTTAAATATTTAAATATTTAATGCCTTTTCTCTTCCTCTTCCTTTTTTATTAGTTAGTTTTTTATGTTTACGCATCAGGTTTTTTGTTTTTTTTAAAGAAGAGTTTGGCTAATCTAAATGAAACTTGTCACATTGTATGTATGTGTGTGTGTATGTATGTATGTGTGTGTGTGTGTGTGTGTGTGTGTGTGTGTGTATGGATGGATAGCTTATTTATTTATACTTTCATATCATTATATTGAACTTAACCAAAGCTGAATTAAAGGATGATTTAAATTTTAATCGGGATTAAAATGACATAGAGAAATAGTTTTGTTTACTCTTTGACAATGGATTCGGAAAACTTTAATTTAAGCCATTAATTACTGTAAACATGACAAAGTTGAGAATTCATATTGTAGGAAAAATTTTGACAGATAAAATCTTTGATTCAGTATGTCTACTGTAAAATACTTAAACTTGTCTAAGACATTAAGAAAGAATCTGACAGATCTGTTCTCATGCTCACATAAATGATAGCTTCTTAACTCTGGCCAAATTAGTATGAGCAAAGGCTACAACAAAATGTAGGATAAAATTATGAACTTCAGTAAGTAACATCAACTTTGCCCTTTTCAAATAGATCTCTTAAAGTTGTTTTCCTCTCTGCTTGTATTAGGGATGGATAAAAAGGGCATTTTTATTTCCTTTTTGGTTTCTCGGGTTTTTTTTCTGTCTTAAGTGTAATTTCTCCATATTCACACCATCATTCTGAGATATTTAAAATTAAAAAATGCACCTTCAATTCATATGCATTTCCATATAACTAGAATATATTTTCTAGTATGGGGCACCTGAACCCTTTATTTTCATTATTGAGCACTTTTTGTGTCCTTTTCCGTTATATATTATTATTATTATTTTAACAATCCACAAAGAACATAGGCTGATTGCTGTACACAGTAGGAATGATTTATTGGCAGTACAGCAGTTTAAAAAGGAGAAGTTAGAAAACTTCATAGGAAATTGTGAAATGGATGGATGGATCCCTCTCTCATTCATAATCTGTGGTACCCTAATTTACCCATCTACTGATCTCTGCAACATAATGGGCTGTTACCTAACTGGTACCTATCTGACTGAAAAAGATGAAACAATTACATTCAAAGAGTGAGATTCAAAAGTGAATGATTTCTGTTAAGTGTTGGCTGAAAAGCATACTCAGCCAAGACAGATGGAAAGAACACTTGAAAATGTTATAAGGGGAATAAAATAGATCATAGAAGGCAAAGACTGATAGGTAAGTTCACTGGTGGAAAAATATAGTTAGTTAAACTGTTTATTCATTAGAGATACTGTTCCTTCTTCTGTAATATAGGATTTCATGTTTGCGACAATGTGTTTCCTAAATAAAGAATATGGACCATATAAATTGATTCCAGTTAATTTGAGTACTTTTTCTAATAACATCTTGACTACCATTTTTTCCTTAGCTGCGCCATTTCAATTCCCTCTTTTAAATCCTTTTCCTCTCTGAAAATAGTCCTGCTGATTAGTACACACAATGGTTTTATTTTTATTTTTTAGGTTTCATATTGTTTAGCTTCTAAATAAATACTTGCTTAAGTTACTGAACATCAAATCAATTTATCAATTTAGGAATTATATATTTCACTCTCAAATACTGATATTTGCTTCTATAGTTCTATGGTTCATTCTAAATAATAATTGTTCAGATTATTTACTTATGCTTATCTTAAAGTCTAGGCCCTATGAACAAACTAGATATCTTGTTATTGAGATTTCTCTAGTGCCTTGGTGAAACCTGATGATATTGCAAGATGGGGCTCAATGCACATGATAATCTCCTCCAGGATTACCTTCATATAAAAAAACATAAAGCTTGAATCATCTTAAACCTTAATAAATCAGATATGTAAAGTTGGGTTAGTAAGCTTAAAGAGAACAAAGTGCTGCTGTTTTACTAGGGTGGTGGGTTTGATTCTGATTAACTAATAGACATCCAATCAAATTTAACACTTTCTATTTTAACTGCTTCCAATATCCGTAAATCAGGCTTGGATTATGGGTGATCTCTGACTTTGTTTGCTTGAAGATATTCCATTACCCAACTAGGTGACATCATCAGTGCACCAATTAGGTTGTATCACTAACACTGATAATGTTACCTAGTTGAGTAATGAAAAGTCTGCCAGCAAATAGCTAATCTCAGAGAGCACCAAGGACATCACTTTAATGGCCTTAAAGTCTACTTAAATCAAATAAATGGCATATTTGCCTAACAATTCAATGGCTGAGCATTTTTGGTTTCCAGAATCATATCAGCCATTCATAAAGCTGCTGTTTTCCCGAAATGTCTCTCTTTAGCTGTATAAGAATGGTACATAACTAGCACACTGGGATTCCAGCAAGTATCAAACCATAAATATATATTCAGTTGCCAAATAATTTGTCTCCCAAGAAAATTGCCATCTGGAAGCAAGTGCCAACACCTGGCTCATGCAAATTGCTTGGCATTTAATCCCCATAGTTTTACTACTATATCCATAATCATGTGTGGCTTGTATAGAAATGTTTCCCTTCAGAGAAGAGATGGAATTATGGCAGCTTTAAGCAGCATCCCAGAACATTATGAGTTAATATAATACAGCGGGTTAAGTATTGCAGTTTTTCTATCACTGTGAATTGGGACAGATAAAGAAGGAGAGTTAACATAATTAATTGCTGTCTCTTACTCTCTGTTTAGCACTCTATTTCACTTTGCATTTCTAACAGGAAGATGATTCCCTTTATTGCTTAATCGTATTTCCTTTATATGTCCCCATTTTGGAATTACAGGCTAAGAAGAATATTGGACTGTTTACTTTAAACTTATATTATAGCCAGTTCTTTATGTATAGGTTTTTGCTGTTGCTTCTGTTTCTTGGTGAGTAGAATACCACTGCTTCTTGGATACTTCATTATTCCCCCAGCCCCATCCCCTTTTAGTTTGTGTGTTTGCTTTCCGGAGACAGGCTGAATGGTTTAATGAACCTCAGATGGCATTGGATGAAGGCTACTTTCATGGGGTTGAGAGCTGAGGTTGGATTAGGAAGTTGATAAAAGGGTCTAGACAAGTGGTGGCTTTGGAAGAGGGCTTTCATCATTTTCAGATGATATTTGTTGAAGCCAGTAAATTTTGCCCCACTTTGAGATTCGTCTAATGGGGCAGGCAGTCTCTCATTTGGAGAGTGATGGTTTAGAGAAGGGCGGGGGGGGGGTCAAAGAAATGAATTTGAGTTGTGGTGGTTCATCAAGGCAGTGTGTGATCAGAACCTCAGAACTGGTCCACTGGGGGAGAGTGGCATAGGAAACAGAGCATAGGAAACAGGGTGATGTCCAACACTCTGGGTTAGTTTAGTTGAGCTGTTCAGAACCTTCCAGGTCTTCAGGTAGATGATACTACCTATATTGCAGTTGGTTGGAACCAAATCAAGCTAGCTGTACAGCTTGAAGAACTTGGAGAAGTTGTCTCTTCGATGATATCTCCAATATTTCTGGTGACAATCTTGAGAGTTTTTATGAAATGTTGGAGTGGCTTTAGACCATTGTTAGGTTGAATTAGTACTGCAAGAACAAGACTACATAGATTGCTGGAATAGTGGCTTCCTGGCAGCTTTCACTCCAAGACCCAATGGATGGTAAGAAGAGAACCAGAGTAGAGGATATATGCACAATCCTATGTCAGGGTTCCAAATAATAAATTCATAGCAAGCAAGACTCTGAGGCATGTAGATTCCTCAAAGAATACTTTTCTTTGGAATTATCGTATTGGTATATATTTGGTGAAAACTGATTCTAAGCTTTCCCATGGTTTTTATGTAATTAAAAGTAAAAGTTTTCCCCCTTTTTCAAAACAATCAGTCAATGGTGCAATCACAGAATGGGCTGGCATCACTCCACCTTCTTCTGACCAGGTGTGATAATGTCCTTGGTCCCCAAGAGAAAATATTGGCTATATGTTTCCTTCTGTCTCAATTTCCCTATCCCTCAGCTCAAGTGTAGCAACATTGAAGCTGTCAAAATGGCTTCAGTCAGGTCATCTTCAGGGTTGCTTTATCTAATTCAGATGTCAACAATGTTTACTTTGCTTATCATAGCAATAGTCTTGCCTGTATTAGGCTCTCGAGAAATGATTACATTGCTGAACTACTTCAGGCTGCAATATAATTATTTTCATTGGCATTTGAGATCCTTCCCTTGTTCTTTCTCTATGTCTCTATGCTTGACCTCCTCTCACATTGCCTATCCTAAAGAAGGTCATTAACCAACTCACCTATCCTTGCTCCGAAGGACCTTTTCTTTTACTCCAAAATAATGTACAAACAAATAATTATTAATTTAGACACCAAGTGTCTAAACGTGCACCTAAATATGCATTCTACATATGGATATTCATACACACACACACACAAACACACACACACACACACACACATGTATGTATGTATGTATGTATGTATGTATGTATGTATTTGGGATTTGAACCTGGGCTGTATTGCATATTAGGCAGATGTATTAACCAATAAGCCACAGGCTCTGATCCGTTATCAGCTGAGCCAGGGAGAAAGGTATATATTTAAAGTCACAACCCCTGGTATGCCCCAATTATGGGAGGAAGCTAACTGCTTCCATTCTCTGTCCATCAGCTCGTCACAAGAGACCATTCAGACAGAAAGCCCAATATTTTACTGTATGTATGTATGTATGTATGTGTGTGTGTGTGTGTGTTTGTGTTTTTTTATTTGTGCAGATAAATAAATAAAGGGAGACTAATATAGATCTATTTCAAGCTATTTAGTTCTCATCAGCTAGCCATACCCTTACTGGAATTCGAACCTGTGCTGTATTGCATCTTAGGCAAACGTCTTAGCCATTAAGCCACAGGTCTCCTCCTTATCAGCTGAGGCCAGGGAAGAAGGTATATATTTAGAGTCACAACCCCTGGTAAGCCCCAATTATGGGAGGATGCTAACTGCTTCCATCATCTGTCAATTGGCTCATCACAAGAGTCCATCACGACAGAAACTCAATATTTTTACTGTTGCCTTTGTTATATTTGTGTTTTTTAATTTGTGCTGATAAATAAATAAAGGGAGACTAGTATAGATCTATTTCAAGCTATTTAGCTCTCATCAGCTAGCCATACCCTTACTGGGATTCGAACCTGTGCTGTATTGCATCTTAGGCAAACATCTTAGCCATTAAGCCACAGGTCTCCTCCTTATCAGCTGAAGCCAGAGAAAACTCTTAAACATACTTGCTCCCCAAAAGTCATACTATGACTTGAGAAACAAGAGACAAGTCCACATATACAGTATGGCTGTCTATGTGCAGTCTTGCAGTACATCCTGTACCTAAATATATTCCTTATTATTTTGTGCTCACTTATAACACCTGAATAGAACTCAGAATGAGTATTTTCAGAACTTCTAAAATGATGACAATAAAGATTATTTCTGTAACTGCAGTGTATAACACCTGCATATCTGCATAGTTTATCTTTAACTAATTTGTTAGAGTTTATTAGCATGATTGGCTTGACTCGTTTGTAATGTGTACATCTGTGTATGGGTGTATACAAATTATAGGGTATTTGGATATAATGTTATGACAAGGTTGCTAAGTCCATAACTTAGCAACATGAAACTACACAGCTGCAGTAAGGCCTCAGTACCCACCTGTGTCTGTGGCTCTCGCATTTCTGCAACTACAATTGCTAAAAATTATTTTAGTCTTAATCAACAAGTACACAAATACTGTATGTAGTAGAAGGTTTGAATGAAATCACATTTTTTAAAAACTCAAACTTTCCCTGAAATCCCTAGGGGAAAAAAAAAAGAAACAGATACAGCCCCATCTCTTTTTGCACCAGTTCCTTGATGCTGTATTTTTATTTATTTATTATTAAACTTCTATGCCTCCCATCTCCCAACAAGAGTCCTGTTCCTCTTCCCTTTCCTTCACAATTAAACATGGTTTCTGGCCAGCAAAACAGTGCCTTACCCATATCACATATGCATAATATGTTCATCCAGTGAAAAGATGTTATTTCTATAAAGGTAGAGAAACATACATATGAGCACACAGTCCACAAATAAGTTTTCTGAAGACCACATAATAGCCAATGTTCTGCCCTGTATAGTGTAGTGAAAAATTGTTAAGAACGAAAAATCCAGGAGGATTCAGTTATAATGGAATGGGAGCCAATCTCCTGCTGATATAATTGCAGCAGTAAGGTAAATTGAAAATTCAAATTTATTTATTTTTATTAATCTATTATGCTTTTGTGCAAACAAATGTAGAATGAATCTTATGGAGGTGGACTCTTAAGAAAGCAATATGTAGCGCTTCATCTATTTGATAATAGATGCCGAGGTGGCGCAGTGGGTAGAGTGCAGTACTGCAAGCCACCAGCTGACTGCTAGTTCGGCAGTTCGGCGGTTCAAATCTCACCGGCTCAGGGTTGACTCAGCCTTCCATCCTTCCGAGGTGGGTAAAATGAGGACCCAGATTGTTGGGGGCAATATGCTGACTCTGTAAACCGCTTAGACAGGGCTGAAAGCCCTACGAAGCGGTATATAAAATCTAATTGCTATTGCTATTGCTATAATAAACTAAATCAGCCTTGCTGCATTTGGGAATCTTCTATTGGGTGCATTTTTGGACATCTGTCAAAATTCTTCTGTAAAAAGATGCATTCTTATTGTCAAGAATGTAATGATTACAAGTCTGTTATTAAGATCCTCTGAAAGAGTCTTCCAATCAACAGGGAAAACAAGTCATATACATTCCCCCATCCTGAAATCATACCTCCAGATGGCTCTGAAAAACATTTATACAGTTGGATACAAGCTCAAGTATATATTTTTAGAAAATATATATATACATATTCTTCATGTTTTGATAGATAGCTTTGCAAGAGCTACCTTTTCTTCATTCCAATTTCTGAAATTTAGAACTGGTAAATAACAATCTTATTCTGTAGCCTTGAATTTGGTATGATCTTAAAGATTTATTTTATGTAGCTCATTTAAATAACTTTACAGTTTGAGATCTATTTGAAACATTTCATCATTTCTAAGTACTTGGTTTTTGGTTTGAGGGATGTGCATCCTTTAGCAACATACTTAATGGGAAACAAAAACAATGCCCATATGTGTGAATGTGAAGAACATCTGGAAACACCACTGAAGCAGAAAAAAAGCATTTTTCTCTTGGCACAAATAACATTTTTGGAAGGTTTACAGGGGAGAAACCAGTGTCTGTAAGAAATTAAATTTAATAGTTGGCATTGACTATGGCATTGATCATAGTAGAAACCAAGAACCAATACTCAGAGACTTCTTCCACTTTATTAAAAAGAAAAAAAAAGAAAAGAAAAATTGCAATTTGGTAACATACACTTATTGTACCTCATTATAAATACTTTGATTTAAAAAATAAAAGGAATATAATGTATTTTTCTCAGTCATTTTGGTTATAGAAATCATAGCCCTAACTAAATATAGGAGCTAAAAGACTTAACATAGAAACTCATTCAGATCTTAGGGACCTGTTTTGTATTTGATGGCCTGAAACTAGTTGCTAACTCATAGTCTCAATTTCTCATTAGAATTATTTAGAAACTGTTGTAAGAATTAAAGATATAAGGTGCAAGATTACATTTAGGACATTTTAAATAATGTTTTTTAAAGATTTTTACAGTGAAATGGATACATGATCACACTTTTACCCAAGTTAAGAAAATTATACATTAGGCTTCATGATTTACTCCATGAAATAAAGAAAATAAAAATAAAAGTAAGATTTGTTATCTTATTTCTATTTTGGATATCGATCAGTCATAAAATATGTATAAAATAATATGAATTTAGAGTGATATAAATTAACGAAAGGTGGATTTTTTTTCCCTAGTGAAGATAATTCTGTCCTCCCAAATAAAACCTTCAGATTCCCTTTCTTACTTTTATTTTATTTATTTCTTGCCCAGTTCCTCCCTCCTGTCAATTCAATTAATAATTTGTAGAGTGCCATGACTCACCTAAGAACACTTGACATACTTGAAAAATGAAAATAATTTGGAAGAATGATAGTAATAAATTGTTGAACAAACTTAAGATCCCACCCAACACACAATATACCTGATTAATTGTGTTAGATTTATAGTTATTTAATAATAACAGTCTAAACCAGCAAGTTTAAGCTGGGCAATCTTAAACTGCCAGTATGCTCTCTGGGGGATTCTGAGAGCTAAGTATGCCCAGTTCAAACTTGCAATGTTTAGAGATTGTTATTGTAAACGGAAGAATTCAAGAAGTTCTCATGTGTGCAACATCCTCTATCCCAGAGTTGCCAATCCAAAATTTAGATATAAGGTCCACCAGATCTGTTACCAGTAGTCTTCAGACATTGGTGTGTGATAAATGTTATGTCTCTGATTCTTGAAACTAATATATATTTATCATAATTAATAGCTTGACTAACATAATGTCAACTTCAAAAGAATGTATATAGAACATCAAAGTATATCTTGTATGTACAGGTGAAACTCGAAAAATTAGAATATTGTGCAAAAGTTCATTTGTTTCAGTAATGCAACTTAAAAGGTGAAACTAATATATGAGATAGACTCATTACATGCAAAGCAAGATAGTTCAAGCCGTGATTTGTCATAATTGTGATGATTATGGCTTACAGCTCATGAAAACCCCAAATCCACAATCTCAGAAAATTAAAATATTACATGCAATCAATAAAACAAGGGTTTCCATAGAACAATATCAGACCTCTGAAAAGTATAAGCATGCATATGTACCCAGTACCTGGTTTGTGGCCCTTTTGCAGCAATTACTGCCTCAATGTGGTGTGGCATGGAAGCTATCAGCCTCTGGCACCACTGAGGTATTATGGAAGACCAGGATGCTTCAACAGCGGCCTTCAGCTCTTCTGCATTGTTCGGTCTCATGTCTCTCATCTTTCTCTTGGCAATGCCCAATAGATTCTCTATGGGGTTTAGGTCAGGTGAGTTTGCTGGCCAATCAAGCACAGTAATCCCACGGTCACTGAACCAGGTTTTGGTGCTTTTGGCAGTGTGGGGAGGTGCCAAGTCCTGCTGGAAAATGAAGTCAGCATCCCCATAAAGCTTGTCTGTGGAAGGAAGCATGAAGTGTTCCAAAATCTCCTGGTAGATGGCTGCGTTGACCCTGGACTTAATGAAGCACAGTGGACCAACACCAGCAGATGACATGGCTCCCCAAATCACAGACTGTGGAAACTTCACACTGGACTTCAAGCATCCTGCAGTGTGTGCCTCTCCATTCTTCCTCTATACTCGGGTCCTTGGTTTCCAAATGAGATGCAAAAGTTGCTCTCATCAGAAAAGAGGACTTGGGACCACTGAGCAATAGACCAGGTCTGTTTTTCTTTAGCCCAGATAAGATGCTTCTGACATTGTTTGTTGTTCAGGAGTGGCTTGACAAGAGGAATATGACATTTGAAGCCCATGTCCAGGATCTGTCTGTGTGTGGTGGCTCTTGATGCACTGACTCCAGCCTCAGTCCACTCCTTGTGAAAGTCCCCAACATTTTTGAATGGCCTTTTCCTGACAATCCTCTCCAGACTGTGGTCATCCCTGCTGCTTGTGCATCTTTTTCTTCCACACTTTTCCCTTCCACATAACTTTCTATTAATGTGCTTTGATACAGCACTTTGGGAACATCCAACTTCTTTTGCAATTACCTTTTGAGGCTTTCCCTCCTTATGGAGGGTGTCAATGATGGTTTTCTGCATAACTGTCAGGTCAACAGTCTTTCCCATGATTGTGATTCCTGCTGAACTAGACTGAGAGACCATTTAAAGGCTCAGGAACCCTTTGCAGGTGTTATGGCTTAATTAGCTGATTAGAGTGGGAGACGTTGAGCCTAGAATATTGCACCTTTTCACAATGTTCTAATTTTCTGAGATTGTGGATTTGGGGTTTTCATGAGCTGTAAGCCATAATCATCACAATTATGACAAATCATGGTTTGAACTATCTTGTTTTGCATGTAATGAGTCTATATCATATATTAGTTTCACCTTTTAAGTTGCATCACTGGAATAAATGAATTTTTGCACAATATTCTAATTTTTCGAGTTTTATTTGTATATATAACAAAATGTATATACAGCTTCACTTAAATAGTATAGTTTTGAATGTATGAGGTGAACAGCATAAAAAGTGATATGGAAATAGAGAAAGATAGAAAGCAGAGGAAGGAAGGAGTATGGAAACATTGGAGAAAATGTAATCATTCAATTATATTATCATTTAAGACTGAAATAAAAAAATTGTCTTAGAAATTTATTTTAAAAATAAAGATTTACATCTTTAAACAGAAAGATTAAAATATTTGGAATAAATAAACAGTTCTGTGTTGGTCTAAGCAAAGACTTTTCCTCTCCCTGCTATTCAAACGCCTCCTTTAGTGAGATGTGCCAGGAATTGAATCCACAATATCCCATATGTTGATGTCTGGGGGATGTTGGAGCATCTACCAGCTACTCCAAATGAGTCAGTCTTCTGAACAATCAAGTCTTTCCAAATTGTTCCCACAAATTGCTCATAACTGGGTCTATACCAGAATATATCCTTCCCACAAGCTAATGTTTAGCTCGCTTTTCAGAACAAAAGTGAGGAGCGGCCTAAGTGCCTGCTGAAGATGAGATGAATCAAGCTCTACTGAACACCAAAAGGGATGAAAAAAGTATGATGCTTAATTTGTTGTAAACATAATTACTTTCATTCAGACACAAGAGAAAACAAGAAGAATTGATGTTTGCCAAATGCCGCCATCCACAGAGCTGCAAGGAGATGATTAGAAGCAGAAATAAAATCTCCCAGACGATTCAATTTCTAACTGAGATAGCATCAGCCTTCTATGTGGACTGGAGACAAAAGGCGGTGGAAGAAAGTAACTAATGTCAGAAACCTGAATAAAATGTTGCATAAATAACCAGAAAAGCAAATAAGATGGTCAAATTGATAGGGCAGCATAAGATGCATAAAACATGAAAACACTGCTTCACTAAAAGATGGGAAGGGAGACTTCAGTTCTGTTTTTCTTTTTTTCCAAAACCGTGCAAAAGAGAGCGTGTGTGTGTGAAGAGAGACATAGATAGACACACAGAGAGAAGAGGGGAGGATTTGAATGATCATGTGAATGTATGTATGCCTTTATTGTATTTTTATATTGGTCCACACTTTAATCCTCCTTGAGGTTATGCATGTAGGTTAAAATAATGCACAAAAAATAAAAATAAAATTCATTTTCCTTTGAGCACAGGACCCAGAAAAGAGCTAGAGATCAGATGTATCAACACGTTGTCAGTTTTGCTAAAAGAGACTAATATGGTTATCCTTCATATTTTTAAAATGTATTTATCTTAATGCATAATTTATTGCAAATATCCATTTATGATAAGTTTTGAATTAAAGGTCATGGGCATTCTAATATAAAAAATAAAGAAGAAAGAAATAAGGTGCACCACATTTGCAGCAAGAACTGTTTAGGAAAAAAAAACATGATGGATGTTAGGACCAAACCGAGAGGTCTGTAAAAACAATCAGTGGGTTAATAAAAAGGAGGTTCTGTTATTCTTGAGGTAAACTTCTTGGATGTCTTTCAAATTATTAGGCCAGGCCAGATAGCTTTTTGCATAATGAGAACATCTTTCATGTGTCAAAACAGCTTTTCATTATAGCTAAATAAGCCAAAACAGGGATATAATGATAAGGTGACCTTTACTGTAAAGTTTGGACAGTTTGAAAGTATTTTTCAGAAGAGATCTACATCTGACTGCTGATAGGGAGTCACATAAAAGGGAGAATTTTCACAACTCAAGAGAGGAGGGCAGGAGGATGAGAAGGGCTGGGGAGGAGAAACAAAAAATACTGCATCACACTTCACAAAATGCACAATAACACAGATGGCACTTAGTAATGTAGTTTTTCCCTGTTCAGTTTCCACAATAATAAAAATCACTCTGATAGCAAACATGCTTTAGCTACAATTGAGTACAATCAGTTCCCAAGTCTAGTGAGATGAAGTGGTCTAGTATAATGGCTGAATGACTGTGATGATGAAGAAGAAAATTCTAAGAAAATCATCCCTGCCATCAGCTGCAATGAAAGGTAAGACACCATCAGAGATGAAATGCAAAGGAAAGAGGAGGCGTAGGGCCACCAGATTTGAAATTAGATTCTGTCTTACTCTGTAAACTTCAAAAATCATTGTGTTAGAAGGACCATTTATAGACTATAGCAAAACATACAAATCTAGATTGTGGCTGAAGGCACCTCTGTGGCCTTAGTGCAAAAAACATTTTATAGATGAACAATAAACCAACATAGATAGTTAATTTATGAGGTATTAGATGGGGATTGTAAAATAAAATTAAGAGAAGATTTGACAATAAAAGGATATACTTCTCAGTGACTTTTTATGTTATCAGGACAAAACATATAGCATTATGTTATCAATTCACAGAAAGATTTAAAGTGTATAAAAGATTTATGATTGTGGGCAATGGAATACCGATTTTAAAAGAGAAGACTGTGCTAATGATGAATCTGCTACTGCTAAAATGTATAAACTTTTGTTGAAATATGAGAATGAAGAAGAACAAGTGAAAGAATGTATGCTAAAATGGGCTGAGCATTTAAATTTCAATATACAAATGAATAAATGAGAAGATATATGATCAAAAGGATTGACATTTACATTAAGTTCTAATCTTAAAGAAATATTTTAATAAAATAATGTATAATTGGTATTTGTCAGCAGGCAAATTGTCTATCAAATCAAACTTTTTTGAAGACTAGCATAAAGAGCCTGGGGTACAAAAAAGCATAAAAAATACAATCAAATAAAATTAAAAGTATAAAACAAATCTTAAAAAAACTTTTAAAAGTCTTAAAGAATTTAAAAGGAGGGATAAGAACAATATATATAGAAAGAAGAATATGGCAAATTAACTCTGTTATAATATAGAGAACTTTATAATGATTAACAAGGTGTTCATTAAAGATGGTTTATGGCACAGGCCATCTTCTGATAGATTTTAAATATTGTGTGCAGAACCTGAGAACATTGTATATTATAGCAGGATTGGTGACTGAAAGCAGTAGAAATAAAGTGTAAAATTATTCTGTGTGCTCTGGATATTTATGCAATAGTGATGAATTGAGGCTACTTTCCTATATCAGCAATCAAGCACACCAGGAGGGGAGACCATGATATCATGCCAGAGTATTATTTTTTATATGTAAGATTTTAGAGCACTAAGTAGTGATCAATGGTGGATTGTCCTTCCCTAAATCCAGCTTGCTCCAACAAATATATGTTCTTTTCCAACCATTCTTGGAATTTCCTCTGTAGGTGTCTTACATAGAGTTTGCTGATTGTGTTAAAGAGGCTATTGGTCTATAATTGGCAGGATCATCCATTTATATGTATATATATATGGACAATGATCACAATCCCCAATCCTTATGTATTTAGGCATAGGTGCTAACACAGGTAAAGAGCAAGGCCAGGGTGGAGAGGCCCAAATTGTTTTTAATGACTTCTGGAGGCTAGGTGTTTTCCTCAGATCTTACCTGGGTAACAAGTTTCTTGATCTCTGCAACTGCCACTGGTGCCCACATTGGCAGATTTTCTATAGTTTGGCATGAGTATCCACTTGTAATAAAGTTGTCCATATAGACCATTTCTTTGAGGGTTTGATGTGATATGCCAGAATGAAGCTTAGTCGTTGGATATAAATGCCTGAATGAATCATGTCCAGTTGTTTTTCTTGACTTTCTTTTTCTTGAGTGACAGCAGGCCAGGAGTTATTTGTAATACCTTTTCTTCTTGTGGAAGCCCTGTGAAGCTGATGATCTAGTTAAATAAATTTATCTAGTTAGATAAATAAGTCTGGTCTCAAGAGTATTTTTGGCATTAACCCAAACTGTGTTGAACAGTTGCTGGTAGAAATCTCAGAAAATGGTATTATAGTTCTCCAAGAGCACATCAGGAGATTCAGTCTGGTACGTGATCTGACTCAATAGCTGATGTCATTGTGGCCCTAAAGTACAATTGAAACCAGAGGTTTTTCTTTTGGGACTAATAGATAGGCAGCTTAAAAAGTAGTTTTTGTATGTGACACCTACAGCGAGATTATTATATGCTCAAAAGTTAAAAAAAATGGAAGAAAGCTTGGTGAAGATGAGGGAACTTGCAAAGAAGGTTAAATTAGCTTCTTTCATTATAGGAAAATGCAATATCTACATTTAGATATTGGCTGACTGGAAACCCCTTTAAAGACCTTTTGAGTGAAATAGAAAAAAATGCTCTTATGATTTTCAGTTTTAATGATTAGGAAAAAAATGTATAATAGAATAAAGTGAGCTTTTTTGGTAATCAAAGAGGGAGAGAAAATTTTGGCATCATACTTGCATTTGCTGCAAAAAAATAGAAACATACGGTATTTCTATTTCTTTTTATCATTCCTTTTTGTCTTTTTGTTTTCTTTCTTTCTCTTTGTATCTTGGTTCTCCCTTATTCTGTATTAGTTTCTGTTAGCTTGTATGTTTTTATGTGCAGTGTTTACTTTCTGTTTATATAAAGTTAACTCATAGTAATGCAACACAGAAGATAAGTGAAAGAAGTAAAAGACAAATATCAGCTGGATTCTCATATTGTACTATATTACGGTTTGCTTAAACGTACATTGTTGAATAAGCCAGAGCTTGTACATCCGCACAATGCTTCAAGCCAAAATGAAACCAACAGGATTATCGGTAAATGTTGCTTTGTCTAGATTATCTAAACCAGTGTTTCCCAAACTTGGCAACTTTAAGACTTGTGGACTTCAACTCCCAGAGTTCTCCAGCCAGAAGAGCTAGCTGGAGAATTCTGGGAGTTGAAGTCCACAAGTCTTAAAGTTGCCAAGTTTGGGAACCACTGATCTAGACCAAGAAGGACTATCTGTTGTGTTGATTCACAGGTTTATGAGGCACTGGTATAATTTTGGTGCAGAGTTGCTACCTAATGATCACTCTTCAGTTGTACTTTGTTTCTTAATGTTTTTGTGTGGTTAAAGCTTTAAATGTTTTATTAAAACATCTGAAATATACTGTAGATATTTAAGTACATAAAACCCTTAGTTAAACAGATAGGCCTAGCAGTCATTCAGGCCCAAGTCTGGCCAGGGATGGAATGCTGTGTAATAGGGGTATTATTCACCTGAGGAGAACCAGTAAAATCCAGCCTAGCTTGTTCCAAACAAAATACTTGCCTGATTGGTGGCTTTGGCACATTGTACACATAAGCCCTAGATCCGCAACTACTTGTTTACATTTTCCTTTGCTTTAAATGCTTATGTTGGTTTCAATTTGAGTATGGTTTTCCCTCTGTTTTCTCTGGTAATGGGAATCACACATCCTTCTTCCTGTTCTTTGAGCCCTGAAGTCAGAGTGTCCATCAGCAGATGTTCAGATTTGAGAAACAAGTTCATTATTTGCAGACACAATTTCTTTACCAGGCACCTTGAAATGCTAGTAGTTGCTAGTATTTTTCAGGGGTAAATAATTAGCCTAGGAAGAGCCCAAAACTGTACTTCTGAAACATGGAATTTATTTTACAGATGAAATATTGAAAAAAATGTTTATTTGACAGAGGAAAATAATTTAATGGGACTATTTTTTAAAAAAAATAAAAATGTTTTTATTTTAAATTATATACAGGTTGGCCTTGTTCTGCTCCTTTTGGGGAAAACATCTTCAAGTAAAGATAAAGATGACTTTATAATCTTGTATAATCTGAACTTAGCGATTTGACCATATATTGGAAGAACAATGAGGGAATACATTTTGGGTGATTCTCTTCCCGTGTCAATTAACCATTATCTTTACACGGGATGGGTGGGCTAAAAGTATAGGGAGAGAGGGGATGATAGTCAAACATCGGGACAGTCCCTGAATCAAGAAATATTTATTTTGATAGAGCACCAACTGTATGCAAACCATTGTTTTAAATGGCTCACTATTTTACAATCCTACTGTAGTGGTTTGTCATCCTGACAGCAGGACTAACTTTTGACTTTAAGTCCTGAGCAAAGTTTAGTTCAGTGGCTTGATTTCCCAGACAAAAGAGATTTTTCCTCAGTTCTTTCTTCCATGGCAGAGGACAGCTTAATGTGAGATCTGGAAGAAGCTAGGCTGTCTGTATAATTTATTAGAAATGAATAGCTGGACTTTACATACTCTATAATTCTTTGAGTTGTTTAAATAGACCCTGTTTATTCTCTTACATCTTTGCCAGACATCTGATACTATCTCCCTAATCAGTGTTTTGCAGTTTTGTGACCATTTATGGCATTAACCAGCAGCATTTTCAACCCTTCACCCACCCACCAAATCAGTTTCCTCATTGCCTGGGAGTCTCAGTTTGGACATTAAAGAATACTTCCTTCAAGTTCAGTAATTTTTCTTTTTTTATGTGGATCAGGCTTCCTGGTTTTATCTGGAGATCTAAACATTTTGTCAAATATCTGTTGGGTTCTAATGCTGTGACAAAAGCTAGAGTATCCACCAACCCCCGTCACGTTCAAAATGTCTTTTATGCTGTGCTGATCAAAAGACTTCTAAGGTTCCAAACAGCTTATGTCTAATGTGTCAACCTGGCCTCTGTCTTTTTCCGTGACTCTGAAGTTAATCAAGTTTTAACTTTAAGTTCTTGGAAACCAACATTGATTTCCTTTGCCCTGTATAAATTGTCCATGGAATTTATTTTGCTGTGTTCAAACTCCATTAAACACTGTAGCACACAACCTATTGTCATCAGATGACCAGACTAAAAAGACCAAATAAATCTTTCAGATCTAAGCTTCCACCATAAAGGAGACTTGCTATAAGAAGAGAACAAAGTACAACTTTGCTAAAATCTGCCATTAATCTAAAAAGCATCAGAAAAATGCCAGCCTTCCTATTTTCCACATTTTTCTATATTTGCTATAGGTAACTGAATGTCCACCTTATTGGCTGGTGATACAAAGTTATATTTTGGAGAAGCTTCCGGGGGGGGGGGATTTTGTGTAAGTTTTTAAAAATATAGAACAAATGGGGTAGAACGGTTAATCTTCACCAAACATTTACCTGGAAGAAATGCCCCAATGGATAACTGGTTTATTAATTTAATCACACAAATTGTGATTAAACCTCATTTTTTTTTCTTTTTGAAGTGAAATGTGCTCTGCTCAGGGACCTATCCTAGTCTATCAATGCTGTGTATTGTATACCACAAGAATGGACAGATAGAAGAACAATGTATGTGGTCCTATACAATATGTAACAATCCTTAATGAAAATGCAAGAAACTATTTAACTATTCTGATCTTTGGACCCTCTTCCTTCCCCTCACAAAACCCCCTCACAAAACCAACTTTGGCCATTCACTAATTAAATGAATTCCATCTTCAGCTGGAAGTTGGAGGTTGAGTTGCAGGTAAATTCAGAAAAGGTGAAATAGATCTATGGAAGATAGACCTCCTGCTCTTAGTGTTCACCCTAGGACTCAATATGTATTTGCCCAGAGAGATTGTATGCCCACATTTTTCTACGCCTGACCAGAAAAGCTAGTCTCCCACTGCTGCCTCCCAAGGGTCAGTAAATAAATACTGCTCAAACACAGCCTTTTCTTCACATCTAACCAGCATGACCAGTAGCCTGGGGTTCATGGGGAAATTATTTCAACATGCCTGGATGGCATTAAGATGGAAATAACTGCAACAGCCAAATAACATGAACATTCAGGTCCACTGAATAGAAATCAGCTCACAGAACATCCTGACCCAGGGTGCTATAAAATTCTTCCAAAGATAAAGCAAATGTTGGGATTTCTGGGATGCTGGCAAATGTAGAGGCATAATGTTGTTTTAATTGAATCCTAGAGGAATTTTCAGAAGACCATTTTTGACATGAAGCCACACATTTTTAACATGAAGTGGCTTGAAAAAAAACCTTGAGCTGTGGGAGAGACTCAGGACAAATGGTCCTTCCAAAGCTACTGAGCTAAATAACAACAACAACAATTATCATGGGATGTGGATTAAAATAAAAAAAGCAAAAACTACTCATCATCAGACAGACCCTTGGTTTAAGCTGTTGCATTGAATTGTTTTTTTTTTTTTTTGGTCATATTACAGTGCAGCCTGGGAACTTGATCAAAGCTCAAGAGTTCATGTGTTTTTGTAACTGTATTAAGGAGAGGATGCAACTCAGGTTGCATTTCTTTTTTCACTTCCTCCAATCTTAAACTTAGTATGTCCAGATCTTCATATCAAGTTGACGAATCAAATCTGCATTCCAGAGGTGGATTGCCCCTAGTTCGGCCCAGATTGGGCAAATCAGTAGTAGTGGCAGCGGGAGGCTCCACCCACCCTCCTGGACACTTCTGTGCATGCACAGAAATATCGCACACGAGCAAACCGGTAGTAGAAAAGTTTGCAACCCATGCCTGCTGCATTCCCCCCTAATATATTTATTTTGGTATGTAGGTTTGCTCATTATACACCTTCTTGTCAGTAAATGTTCTCTAGTGTAGGTAGTCCTCAACTTACAATCATTTGTTTAGTGTCCATTTCAAATGACAAAAGCACTGAAAAAAGTTACTTGCAACCACTTTTCACACTTATAACCATTGCAGTGTCCTTGTGGTCACATGATCAAAATTGAGATGCTTGGCCACTGGCTCATATTTAGGATGGTTGCAGTGTCCCAGGCTTATGTGATCCCCTTTTGCAACCTCCTAGCAAGTTAAGTCAATGAGGAAACCAGATTGACATAACAACCCACATTACTAACTTAACACCTGCAGTGATTCACTTAATAACTGTGTCAGGTAAGATTGTAAAATGGGGCAAAACTGACTTAACAACTGTCTTGCTTAGAAACAGAAATTTTGGGCTCAATTGTGATTCTATATGTATATGTTTTCTGTCCCAAGCCTCTAATATATACTGATGCAGACTTGGCTGTCTGCCACAACTAAGGAGGGAGGTAAGCAACCCCTTGGCTAGGAGCCCAGAAAATTGTCTCTATGAAAACAAGGCTCGCACTCACAAAATTTTCCCAATCTTTCACCATGCTCGGATTAGTAAACTGTTGTTTCCTGCAAAATTCCCCTCCCATTGCCCCACCTATAAGCTCTCCAGGAGGGGCCAATCAGTAGCCACCTGTTCCTATTTCCTTCTGTGAGCCTTTTTCCAAAGCTGCTCTCTCCTCCTCTCAGCCCTATGTATACGTATGTCAGGGACAGCCTCCCTCTGTTCTTCCTCACTGCTCCCTGACTCAGATGCCATCTGGTGGCCAACAGGCCTCTCTAGTCCCTGCTCTGACTCGGAACACCCCCCAGAATCTTCCTCAGTCTCCAGGGCAGTCCCATAGTGTTCATCGCTGTCAGATTCCAGCAACAGCTCAGCTGGGCGCTGTTGGGCCACAACTATATGTATTTACATTTGTGTACTGTTTGTAATGCTATCTACAAGTTTTCTGCATAGTTTTCCCTAATATTTGTACTATTTAAATAACTGAAGAGCCATTTTGCCAAATGCAAAGAATTTTAAGGAATAATTGTACTATTTTTTTTTTAAAAAAAGTAAGTGTATTTGTTGTAAGTAGTCCACAGTTATTTGACGGTTAGATGGGTGGTATAGTAAGTAAGTAAATAATTAAATAAATAAAATGCACTAATATGCATTTAAAACTCTTTCTTTCCAAACTCTGTTATACAAGCCAGAAAACGCAAAAATATAAAACCCAAATAATAATGAAGAATCATGTCACATCATATCAAAATCTCACAATAACCAATCTGGTACCATTGTAAACTAAATGCAAGTTCAGGATCACATTTACGTGGTTCAATGAAGGAAAGATCTGAACTGGTTTTAAAAAAGAAGTCTACTCTGTTTGAATGTTGAGAAAATCAACCTAATTCGATTCAGATATACAAGTCAATTAAGGCCACGTTTTTACATCAGACCTGATTTATTATTTGATTAGGACCAATGGCATGCAACTTTACATATGGAAAAAGCATGGAACTGGGCAAATTCAGAGAATAATTCACACAGACCTGGAGAACAGACACAGGAGAAGCTGATACTAAATTAACCTGAAATAATGTGTATCTATATCTATCTTTTTTCCTGAACCAACTACCAGCTCAGAGCTCTGACATCTCAGGGCTGTTTCAAGCTTTCACAAATACACAAAGAAGTTCTCATTTTTCTTAGCATGTTTGATGTTGCAGGATTTGAAGAGCTTGTTAGAGCAAGACTTTCAGCTTTTGTGAAGACATTTGTGTCTCTTTTGTCACATTCCATTTACCATTATTTTTCTGATCACTGCTTTAGACAATGACAAAGTTTCTAAGACAAGGTCTGTCATAGATGGCAATTTGACACTCAGAGAATGAAATTTCCATTCATGAGCAAAAGGAAAAGTACAAGGCAAAAAAAAAAAAAAACCCTAGAAGAGCAAAATAAAAGAGAAGGAAAACAAAAGGCCACTTTGGGACTCCTATTCACAGAGATCTTATACACAGCAAGGCAGATGACTGGGATCCAAATTGTAAAAAAAAAATCTCACAGACATTGATGTGTTTAACATTGTATGAAGTGGTGCATGTGGTGAGCAAAAGCATTCATGTAATGGGGGGCGGGGAAATGTCTTGTTGGATGTTTTACAATGATGGACAAGAAAGAATCTCCTGTGTATAGCATTCTACTTTAACATGCTACTGTATTCCTATTTCCTTGCATTACCAATAAATAGCAGCCGCTGTTTGCTCACACTTGGCTTTCCTAAATCCAGGATAAATTCAGCACTGAGAGCAGGGGTGGGTTCCTACTGGACCTTGCCGGTCCTTGCGAACTGGTTGGTCAGTGAACCCGGAAGTAATTAACTTCCGGGAACGCCAGTACCGGTCCTGGCCCATGTCGCTACAAAGCGCCCTTGCCGGTGTGTCAGAGCTCGCTTGCTCATTCCCCCACCTGTCCGCACTAAGCTAGCCCAGCCTGCTGCTCACTGATTGGCTGGAGTTCAGCCAATCAGTGAGCAGGCTGGAGGCGAAGCGTTTAAAAGCTTCGCGCTTGACCTCCATTTGAAAACTCTCTTCGCCTTCCAGGAGCTTGCTGCTTCCCCCGCAGGTAAGCAACTAAGCCCCAGCGGCGGGAGTCAGGAGGCTTTGGGTGGGCAGCGGCGGCCCATACACCATGCAGCCGAGTGGCTGTGGCGGCCTAGCTTTCACAAGGAAAGGCCTGAAGGCCTTCCCTAGCAAAAGCCGTGGGCTGGCGGTGAAGGCGGCCTAGCTTTTGCAAGGGAAGCCCCCTGCCCCCCCTCTCCTGCCTCGCCTGGCTGGCTAAGCCTGCCAGGTGACCTGCTTAATGTCTTACCTGTTCCCGCTGCCTCTCTCCCTGCCTGCTCCCTGTTGCTTCCATCCATCGCAATGAGGAATGCTGCTGATTCTGCCTGCTGGTAAGTGACCCGGGTTTTTTTCTTTTATTTTTTTAATGTATTTGTGTGTGGAATAGTTTGAAATGGTTACAGTATAAATTATTGCTGGTGGATTGGAATAATGGTTACAGTATACTGTGGCTGATACAATACCTTAAAATAGTTATAAATTATTGTTGGTGGAATACTTAACAATGGTTTTTAAGGATTTCTTTTATTTATAGAATATCTTTTTTTAATTATTTTGGGGGGAATTTTATTTTTTAATTGTTTATAAAATATATTTACTACAAGAAATGTTATTCCTTTTTGCAAATGTTTTCTTTGTGATGCAATATGTTGCTTTTAAGTGTTCAGACCAGGTTTATGTGTCTCAAAGACACTGCTTTTCTATGTGCAGGCCAGGTTGGTGCAAGGCAGCTTTGCCAGATTTAGTGTGTTTCACCCTCGTTGTTTAGGTAATTCTGAGGTGGTTGATGGTTCTGTGAGCGCCTGTCCTTTATAATTTCCCACAATGTCTTGATGGTTTTTATTCCAGTGACTTTGTCTTTCCTGTCCTTAGGCTTAGGAAAAAAAATCTGGTTTCATTGGCAGTCTTTTTGGGGGGGGATTCTTATTTTTGGGTGTTTTCCGGGCACTGTCATAGTTTGTGTGTGGGGGTGGGGGGGTGGGGGGGGGGGGTGTATAATGTCCTGCAGTTATCTATGCATTAAAAATGATCTAGTAATATTTCCTTATACATTTTAGGGACCTTTCCTTACATAATTGGTGTTTTCTTTCATACTTTTGGATTTCTAATTTCTGTTTCTGTTAGTTGGCAATTGCTAAAACCAATCCCCCGTGAAAAAGTATTCACAGCCTTCTTGATTTTAATGGTCAATTTATTTATTCCTGCACATTGTAATATTCATTCATTTACATATCTCTGGTTTTACACTGTTGTGCAAACACAATTCCAACAGCCGCTAACATGTGTAAAATTAAATATATATTATACTCCCTTTCAAATAACCAACAAAATATTTCTGGTTTTAATTCCATATCTTGCTTTACCATTGCTTCTAACCGCTAACTTCTGAATAGCTACTTGAACCGACCTAAGTACTAATTCATAATTTCATATCTGGTCACATGGGCAGCAAGCCACTCTCATCCAGTCACATGGGCAGCAAGCCACTCCCACAAAGGAGGCCACACCCATAGAGTAGGTTCCAACAATTTTTGAAACCCACCACTGACAGAGAGATATTAGCAGCAGGATGTATCTGTATGCTACACATCAGGTTAGGGCTGATGTCTAAGAGTATGGATGGTAGCTTGAAGAAGGAACTGCGCCCTCACTTTCTTCAAAACAGGCTGCAAAACAGACAAAATGGCAGAAGAGAAGAAAGAAGCAAGAGCAAGAGTGACTACCTAGCTATCAGTGGTGGTTTCCAGCTCCCATTGCAACTGGTACACTGCAATGGGTCCAGGCATTCACCACGTGCATATGCACAGCATGTCCATGCGTACCCATCACCCGCGATGCTCCAGCTGCTTGGCAGAGCATCGCACAGGCTCTGTATGCCCTGTGCATGTGCGCAGATACCCTGGTCGGCTCAAATAGAGGTAAGGAGAGTGGGCGAGCAGGTGGGCCCTCTGAAACACGATACCAGAACGGTACCTGGTGCTCCCAACAGGCACAGGTATGCCCGTATCAGGGCTACCAGTCGTATGCCACCACTACTAGCTGTAGGAAGACACTTTGGAACCCAACCCAGAGCAGCCACAGATTGAAAGTCAGTATAGTAATTCTGGCCCATTAAGTCATTAGAACCTCAAGAATTCTCAACACGGATGGATAAAAATCACAGGGAGACACCATTTTTGATTAACTGCATATTCATAGCAGTGACTATCTAGGAAAGACAATGGCATCACAGACAATGGTTACCTATGAATATGTATGTCAATGCATGCCCACCTATCTGGTTTTTCATCTTCAGCATGACATCCTGAAGTGCAATTTGAGTACTGCAGCAAATTAAAAGGCCTGTAACAATATGCAGAGGAACAACTTTGCTATTGCACAGATTTTTGTGGCCTGCAAACATTTGGTGAAGTGGATGCTCATTCACAGGAATTTGCACCGTATTAAATTAATCTTTAAGATGCTATAAAACTCTTTGTTATCAGGCATTCACAGTTGCACGGCCTTAGTGCAAAGTTTCTACTCACTTTGATACTGAAAAAAGGATAGGCTGAACACAATAGACAAATTACAGTTGATAGTGATCAGAGTCTGAATTTTTTTGAAAGAAAGGTTCTTAGCAAAAGGAAGGATTATTATCTGGTTATCTTTTTTTTTTTACAACAAAAACTCCCAGTGAAGATTGTTTTCTTCTCTAATTCTTTCTCTTTTCTTCTCACCCTTGTATGAATTGCCAGCAGAAAAAGCACATACACATTTGCATTTACGTATTCCATGCACTGTTAGCAAAAAAAAAAAAAGCCTCACCATGATGTATTATTATAGAACAGTCAATATCATGTTTCATATCATTTGTTAGTATTTTAAAACAGCCATTACTGCTGGTAAACTAGACAAGCAAACAGATTTTTTCCCCTTCCTCCTTTAAAGGTCAAATCTGTCACTCAGTTACAGAAGAAAAATCCTCATTGAAAATCTGATTTTCTTGAAAGCAGTGTGTGGGGGGATGGTGTAAAGTAGTAGAGACCCGGGACCCTGCTGTGTTTGTGCCTGAATGGGAAGGGAGGGAGTGAGGGAGGAGAGAAGTAGGGAGGGAAAAAATATGGGAGGGAAGGAAGGATGGAGGGAAGGAAGGAAGAAAGGATGGAGGGAAGGAGTGTGGGAGGGAAGGAAGGATGGAGGAAAGAAGGAAGGAAGGAGGGAGGGAAGGAGGGAGGGAAGAAGTGTGGGAGGGAAGGAAGGAGGGAGGGAAAGAAGGAAGAAGGTAGGGAAGGAGGGAGGGAAGGAGTGTGGGAGGGAAGGAAGGATGGAGGGAAAGAAGGAAGAAAGGATGGAGGGAAGGAGTGTGGGAGGGAAGGAGTGTGGGAGGGAAGGAAGGATGGAGGGAAAGAAGGAAGAAGGTAGGGAAGGAGGGAGGGAAGGAGTGTGGGAGGGAAGGAGGGATGGAGGGAAGGAAGGAAGGAGGGAAGGAAGGCAGAGGGAGGGAGGGAAGGAAGGAAGAAAGGAAGGAAGAAAGGAAGGAAGAAAGGAAGGAAGAAAGGAAGGAAGAAAGGAAGGAAGAAAGGAAGGAAAGAAGGAAGGAAGGAAATAACCTCCTTCCTTAAGAGAAACAGAAGCTGTAGGAGACTTACATTATAGCAGAATTTTGTTAACGTTTGGGAAGATTTGGAACTTGCTTCCAACCTTCCTCTGCAGTCTTCTTTTCAACAGCTCCACATTTAAAGAACAAACACAACATCAGGATAGTAAGACCTGTAGACTTCTGTATGATCACAGCAGGGATACCGATGAAAACATCTCAAAAAATGGAGGTGGAAATTGACTTCCTCCTACAGCCCTTGTATCACAGTGGCTGCACATAAATTTATAGCAACCAAGATACTTGCTCATCCCCTAAGAAATGTTATCAGTCATAGTATGAAAAAAAAATGATCTTATCGTATAATGATTATTTTGCATAATATAAATGTTTATATTACTTTTTAAAAAAGTATACAATATATGCTCTTTAATTGCACCAGATTCTGTCACCAGTAAAAGCTACTTCAGGCTGGTAAATGCTCTCCTTTGCAAAGCTGATGAGAACATACTGTTGTGGCCCGCCGGTGGCCAGCAGACATAGCAGCAGAGTCAGACAATGAGGAAGTTGGGGAGGAACATGGGCCAGTCCTGGGGACTGGGGGAATTTCAGACAAGGTCTCTGCATCAGTGGCAGAGAGAGAGTTAGACAGCAGTGGGGCAGAGGAACAGCTGGAGTCTGTTCCCAGTGTGTGCACATGCGCAGAGCTGCCAGAAGAGGAACAACTAAGAAAACAGGGTCGACTTGGGAGTAAAGACACACCTTGGAGGTGATTGGCCCCTCCCATAGGGAACAAAGGAGGAGCAAATGGGTAGTGGGCTTCTCTGGGGAGAGCCTTCTCTGCTGCAGTTCCAGCCCTTTGGAATGACCTCCCCGTGGAGATCCGGACTCTTACTACTCTCCCGGCCTTCCGCAAAGCCACTAAGTCCTGGCTGCTCCAGCAGGCCGGGGGGCTGTTGAAGTCCCAGCCCCATGGTAACTATGAATGTTGTGTATTTTAAAGTGTTGTTTTGTCTATTTATCCCACTTCCCTTCTTTATTGTAAGCCACCCGGAGTCCTTTGGGAGTGGGCAGCATTCAAGACCAATAAACTACTACTACTACTACTACTACTTTTGCAGGAAACAATTTGTTCCTTCGGTCATTTCAAGAGTGGAAAGTTCTGTTTGTGACTATAAGAGACTCTGTGCCAAGTTTTGCCTTGCCCTGTGTTTGGAAACAAGTTATCTGGCAGCTCTCCAAGCAAGATAAGGTTCATATTGATAAATATTCCTCTGAAAGACTGTTTGCCAAGCCTTGCTGACTGTGAATGAAAGGAATTCACAGTCGTGTAAATAAAAGAGGTTTTGCCAGGACCAAGACTCTGCTTCATCCTTTATAAGGAAGCCTTGGACAAAAAGATACAGTCTTTGCAAGTAATACCATATAAGAATAGCAATTTTGTAGCCATGCAGACATCTGCTTGGGATGGGATTTTACTTTTATAATTCATAGAAATGTGATGCAAAGTAGATCTAAAAATTAAAAGAAAAGTTTTCACTTCATTTATTTATATCAACCATATAAATAAGACAACATCCTGGGGTGAGCAAATCCTCAGTGGGAAAGAAGAAAAAATTCTTTTTTCCTTCTTTCTAGTTGCTGCTAGAATTGCACATTTATCAGCATTGAACTTGGAGTTCAATGAACATTTTCCAAGAAATATTAGAATATACACAAATTATAACAAGAGGCAAATTATTGGTGAGCTGTTGTTATGTTTAAGGACAAAAGGCATATAAATTAGCATGAGAAAGGACCCTGGGCTATACAGTGATCATGAAGTACATCATGGAACTCAGCACTCAAAATGACACGTTCAGAATAACAATAGCAATGGCACTTAGACTTATATATCACTTCACAGTGTGTTATAGTCCTCTCTAAGCAGTTTATAGAGTCAGCGTATTACTCCCAATAATGTGGGTCCTCATTTTACTGACCTCAGAAGGATGGAAAGCTGAGTCAACCTTGGGCCGGTGATATTCGAACTGCCAAATTGCTGGCAGCCGGCAGTCAGCAGAAGTTGCCTGCAGTACTGCATTCTAACCACTGCTCCACCACAGGTCTATAACAGAATAATATAGTTGGAAGATATCTTGAAGGTCTTTTAGTCCAACCCCTTGCTCAAGCACGTAATCCTGTAACATTTCAGACAAATGGTTGCCCAATCTCTTATTAAAAACCTCCAGTGTTAGAACACCCACAACTTCTGAAGTCAAGTTGTTCCACTGATTAATTCTGTCAGAAAATTTCTTTAGTTCTAGGTTGATCCTCTTCTTGATTAGTTTTTATCCATTGCTTCTTGTCCTACTTCAAGTGCTTTGGAGAATAGGTTTGTGGCAGACCCTTAGATATGGGAACATGAAATTTGATTTGATTTTAAAGACTGTTGTACAGGAATGCTGGATTGTTCAAAAACCTGATTAAAACAAAGTTTATATTTATTTTAGTCCAAATCATTCTTTTACTTAAGTCCAATTCTTTCATACTTATTGCAGAGGAATTCTAGATTTCTGAACATAACTTTGAAAATTAAAGTCTCTCTTACTAAAATATTCAGTATTCTGCTTTCCTTCAGCATAGTGGCTTTACTTGAAGCAAACATCCTGAAACATGTATTTTCATTAAATCAAAATCAACATTTAAGAAATTTAATGGATTTGTGGAAGGTTCCCAGAGAACAGTATGTTTTCTTTATCTTTTTTGAAAACAGATTCTCAACATGCTGCAATTTTAAAAGCCAGAATATAATTGCTTTTTATATGTGGATAATCTGTTCTCTGCTGTTCTGTGCAATCTATATGCAAGGATAAAAAAAAGTCAGGATTGGTATAATTATCTGCTGTACAAGTGAATCAGAGAAGACAATAGCAGCACGAATCAATATATCAGTGAAAACCTAAATTAGATAGATATTTATGTGGGTTTCAAACCCACTGAGTGATTCCAAAGTCTGAAAATATAAAAAGTTCCAGTCATAACTTTAGTGGTTTACAAGCCAGCACTCCAATCAGCAATATCAAATCAAGATGAACAGACAGAAGAAAGACTCTACAGCTAGAGGCTCACTGAAGTGAAGGAGAAACACTGTAGACATATGAACTCCATTAGTCAAAAAGGATAACAGTTGTAAAACAGAATGTCTACATTTTGGCAATTCCTAGACAGAAGCAAGAGATGTACAACAGATGCAGATTTAACTTATTTGCTGTATAAGAAGGAAAGGAAAAGAGAAATAAAATAAAGTAAAAGAAAATAACAATGTTTAAAACACACAGCATTATTAATGCAATCAGTCTTATCTCCAAATGTTGAAAAAGCTAAGGAAGGAAAAAAAATCATGTTAAAGTAGAGTGTATTCTTAGTCAATTAAACATTTTTTTGTCAGTAACATATATCTTAAGTCCTAACCAGTGAATCTGTTTTGCTAGAAAGAACCAACTCTTGATTTATTAGAGTTGTTTCTACAGGACGATGAAGTGGGGATGGGGAAGGGGGAAAACAACCATGCTAACTTGATGGAATGGTATCATGCTTGTGAGTTGAACTGTCAGAGGGGATTAGCTTTATTTTTTTTAAAAAAAACTGTTCCTTTGTTTTTCCTAATTCTAATTGGCAAGAAACCTTGCAGTCAGTTTTTGGCATATATATTCCAACATTGAGTAGCCTAATTAAATGGAGCTCGAGCCCCCCCCCCCCAAAAAAAAAAAGAACTATACTCACCAGTGGTATATGCTAATCTATACGTCTCTGAATAGACATTTGCTAATCTATACATCTCTGGATAGAGATGTCAGGAAGAACTGGGTTTTGCTCCCAAAGTTATTGTCTTTTGGTCCACCCTCATATTCGTGAATTCAGCCTTGATGCAAAATAACTTATATGTACAGAGCTGCAAGTCTTCTGTACAATCCCTTGAGGTATGTTAAGAGAGCTACATAGAGAACACTCTTAGTTATGGTTTCACAGACTATTTGAAAGTTTACTATAATGAATTGAATGTATAGCATGTGACCAACTGATTGAGGAAAAAAAATATTTATTAATCTAATTGCCACCTGTCTTATTTCAAATCTATGTCAAGATCTATGTACAGCTCCTGAATTTGTGTGCATGTTGAAAAGAGATAGCCCATGGTTTGTATTTTGATGTGAAGTTTTCTGAACTCTGAAAACTAAAGAGCGGTTGTTCAAAATTTGCAAGAAATTACCCTCATTTTAAATAACAATTGTGCATGCATTAAAAGATAACTAAACTAAAAATTGTGTTGATGCTTTTAAAAATGCACATTATTTGCAATTCTAAGGAAAAACAAACACCCACACACACGCGTGTGTGTGTGTGTGTGTGTGTGTGTGTGTGTGTGAGAGAGAGAGAGAGAGAGAGAGAGAGAGAGAGAGAGAAAGAGAGATAGATTAACTTTTAAGTTCTTTAACTGGGATTTATTTTTTCCTATTTGGTTTCCATTTTCCCAAATGAAATATTCTGCAGTTTGAACGTTGTTACAATGGAGTCACTATTACTGATAGCTAAAAGGATGACAGAAAAATTGCAATTATTCATAGAGCTTGAACCTTATTTTAATATAATTGTCACAGTTTCATGATATTTTTTTCTACAATGTCAGCTGATCACTAAAAAGGTCCATATGCTTGTTTTACTACTGATCCCAAGATTTTTCTTTCCATGATTGCATTTCATTTCCAGAGCTTTCATATTCTTTGCCACTGTATCAATTTCAATTTTTTCCCAGGAATTGCTTGGGATTTCAAAAATCTTTGAGAATTTTGGTCTCCACGCCATTCTACTGGTTGATCAATGGAAGAATTTCAGTGGACAAAATAGTGTTAAAAGTTTATTCATTCTACAGACTCTTTAGAGATGATTAACTGTCTTTATTATATTAAAGGAAACCCAAAGCCATCTGCCAAAGGCAATTGTGTCCAAACGCTGAAACCATTTCATGTGAAAACTCATTTTCAAGCTCCTAATTATTTTTCATTATAGTGGCAGTGTGGAATAGATTGCAATTGGACAGTAATTGCCAGGTCTGAGCAATGTGGACCATTGCAATGTATCAGTTTAGATGAAGTGTGACAAGGATACATCTAACTACTATATAACTTTCATTAAGCAACTTCCCTGTCCCTGCTCATGTAACACTTCATAGTATGTGGTCAGCACAAGGTCATAATAATGGTTTTCTGACTGCCTTCAAGCATTTTGCACAAGCAAAAGCTGCTTCACTGCCTTGTCTTTTTATTAGCACAATTCTGACAATGCCCAGCTGTTACAGTTGCTGCTGAAATATGCATGGTATTTCTTCAAATCTGAGATTTTTTCAAAGACACCTAAGTCTTCGAAAAATATTTCAACAGAAAATATTGTGATATTTTTTAAAACAGAGCAAAAACTTTTTTAAAAATAAATAAATTTTAAATGTTTAAAATGCAGGAAATTTCTACTTCATATTCTTAACTCAAAATCAATATCTCCCTCCTTTTCAGACAACCTTTTGCCTGAAATGGTAAAAGGTTTCCTGTTTGAGCAGGAGCTTGGACTGGAAAACATACAATATCTCTTCCAATTGTTATTCTGTTTCCTTCCTTCCTTCCTTCCTTCCTTCCTTCCTTCCTTCCTTCCTTCCTTCCTTCCTTCCTTCCTTCCTTGATTATAACACATACACATGAGAGAGAGGAGGGGGGGATTGATTGATTTCTCTTATTCAGAACTTTTTTCCCTAGAAACTCATCTCCCGAAGGGGGAGAGAATTGAGGAACTACTGAATGAAAGAATAAATTGGGAAGTAAGAAGGGTCTTAATGGAACACTCTGAGAAGATAGTCATATTCCATGTCAAGAATCAGAATTCTAAATAGGCCATAGGTCTTTCAGAATCTCCCAGGAGAAGCAGATAAGAAGTTTTGGGATACTTCTATTTTCTAAGTTCTTTGATTTCTGAGGGTGAAACAATGTAAGAGAATATTTTTTTTTTTAAATTGCCTTTGACTGAGGCACTAATAATTTCTTGGAAAAAGACGATCATAAAACTCTAGTGTGCACCATGTGCTCACTTGCCTACAATAATTCATTGTAGGGTGTGTTTGTGTGCTGTGTTCAATCCAGATACTACAGTTGCAGTGACGTGCAGTCAGGGGAGGCAGAGCCTCACCACTGTCATCATGAAAAGAAAAAAATGTAAAAGGAAAAAGGCAAGAGCTGAGGTCAGGCTGAGCTAGTTGCTGCCAGAGTCACCGTGTGGATGACTCTGCTTCAATATTTTAAAAAGCCTCTAAAAAAGCGCCCTAAAGTCTAGTCTGACTTTAGGCGTTATATTATCACTTGAGCACAGTTAAGCAAGGGTTAAAAGCCGAAAAATTCCTGACGTAGATGAGTCACGTCGTTCTCTTGTCTCTTCCTGTAGAGGGTGCTTTTTTAATATATAGTTTTAACTATAGTTGCTGAAGATTTACCGGTTGGAGACTCAGAATGGAGCCTTCTTATTTATAGCTTTCTAATCTAGTGTATATAACCAGGAACATTCATTGAGTTCAATGAGAGTTTATTATTGCACCTTTCATAGCAATAGTACTTAGACTTATATATGGCTTCACAGTGCTTTCCAGCTCTCTCTAAGCAGTTTACAGAGTCAGCATATTGCCCCCAACAATTTTGGGTCCTCATTTTACCCACCTTGGAAGGATGGAAGGATGAGTCAACTTTGACCCTGGTGAGTGTCGATCTGCCAAATTGCAGGCAGCCAGCTGCCAGCAGAAGTAGCCTGCAGTGCTGCATTCTTACCACTGCACCACCATGGCTCATACAAGAATCTAGTTACTAAAAATCAAAGCTAAATTGATGCTTGATGAGGGTCAACAGAATTCACGAAAGGCTGAACATAGGTCTTTTGTGACAACACAATGAGTCCAAACTGATGACTTGTTTAAGTCTACTTTCCAGATCAGCCTGTTCTTTCACATTTCCTAATCTAGGAGAATCCTTTGACTGGCTGGAGAAGGCAGCTTGATGTCCTCCAAAAGCAGCTACCTCAGACTCAGCAATGTGGTCTGGTTGTGAAAGAGATCATGACTCTTCCCTACAAAAGGAGAAGGCAACCATTTATGGCCTAAACTATTAAAATAATAGCTTTTAGTATTTTTTTTTTAAAAAAAATTCTAAAACAATTGTAGAAGTGTTGACAGTCAGATTTCAGTAGAATGTTTGAAGGACTTGGAGTTATTAAAAAAAGTTTTGAAGTGCATGGGACTCCCATGCTGGAGTTCGTCCACCCTGGTTTAAAGAAATGCATCCTCTATATACCAAAATGCAAAAAAAAAAAATAAAAAAAATCCCACACATACCTTAGCATCATTTAAAGCTAAGATATTAGTTTTAAGCCTTTCTCCCTCTCCTTCTCCCTCCCCCTCTCTTTTGTTGTCTTTTATATTCTGTCATTTAGATCTTTTATAGACAAACAAAAACATAGATCTTTATATGTAGATAGAAAAGCATGTCCTTATCTCAGTGGCATCCTTCCAGAGGTGGGTTCCTACCAGTTCGTACCTATTTGGTAGAACCGGTTCGTCAAATCTACTGAACTGGTTAGAAGAGGTTCCACCAGTGGACCCGGAAAGCAGGCCACACCTACAGAAGAGGTTCCAAATTTTTTTGAAATGCACCACTGGTGCTTGGATATGATTATTCTACACTATCATGCTCATATTTATAAAACTCAGTGCCTCTGTGAAAGGTAAGGATGACTACTGCATTTGTGGTGCAATCAGAACATTGCGTTTATTGAAGTTGTTTTAACGCACACCAAAGATGCCTTTTAAAAAACAAGTTTACAACATACTCTTATGCATGCCAGTGTTGTGTGTGAGGTAATTTAAGGTGGTTCTGACAAGTGTCGTCGGCATCTTTATATCTGGTCACATGGGTGGCAAGCCATTCCCATCCGGTCACATGGGCGGCAAGCCACTCCCACAAAGGAGGCCACACCCACAGAGTAGGTTCGAACAAGTTTTGTAACCCACCACTGCATCCTTCCCATTTGGAACACTGCTTCAAGGAGTTCAAGGTGGCTTCCCCACCCATTTTTTTAACCTTACAGCATTCTACTCCAGTGAAACACTCATAAAGTGAACTTAATGCTTAGCGAAGCGAAACCTAGGTTGGTCTTATAGTTCATATAATATCTATGTCTAATAACCTAGATCTGGGAAGTATAAGTTTTGTTCAACACATGGAGCACCCCCACCCACCCAACCTTCTACTGATTTAAAACAGTCCCCTTAAAGCTCAGTGCTGCTTGAATTATCCAGAGACTATCAGCTAGCCAAGAGCACATTACTGGTTATGCCAAGGCAAAATGAAAAGCAGGCAAATTACAGGGCAGGCGGTGTGGAAACAATAACAGTCTGGCAGCGCATCAGGAAAAGGCAAAGGTGTGGCAAGTCAGATTCTGAGGCACATTATTCAGACAAGCATACTGAAAAAGAACAGGCTGTTATGTAATTGGCATATATTCAGCAGACATATATTTGATTTGGTTTCTGACGCCTCTGGCTACAATTGAATAATGAATAATAATAAATTATTCTACTTACACTAATGCACCTTTCCAAGCAGTGGAGTCCCTGAACACAGGAACACCGTAAAATACAATTGATGCTCAAGAAGCTTGCATAATGCAATCCAATAACAGGAAAGCACTTAAAAAGCCTCTTAATTTTGCTTTTAAAGCACCAGGATTCTGTAAGACTTATGTTAAAAGAGGGGGAAAATTTTGAGGTCTCTAAGACACTTCTCAAATGTGAAACTAACAAAGAAGATAATCTGGAGAAAAGAGTTTCACTTGACATCACGCTATATAGTAGTACAGGGGTGTCAAACTCGCATTGTCACAGCATCATCAGAGATGGTATTCAGCAGCTTCTGACCAGTTCTGGAGAACTGGTAGTGGAAATTTTGGGTAGTTCAGAGAACTGGTAAATACCTCCTCTGACTGGTCCTGCCCCCATCTATTCTCTGCCTCTGGAGTCCTAGCTGATTGGGAGGAAATGGGGATTTTACAGTATCCTTTCCCTGCCATGCCCACCAAGCCACGCCCACAGAACCAGGAGTAAAAAAATTTGAATCCCACCACTGGGCATCATCATATGATGTATCGGGACTTTTTTTCCCCCTTTGCTAAACCGGGTGTGAGTGGAGCCAGTGTGTGATGCATCCACCCCATGGGCAGGGAATTTGACAGCCCTGTGGTAGTAGAAGGATCTTCCCTTCCATCAACCTAACAGCAGGAATGACAGTAGTATCTAAATTCTGAAAGATAGCAGGCTGAGAGCTCTTAAGCAATCTGAGGTGTATCTTTGGCCTCCTCTTAAATTATTTGCAGTGTAATCAACAATTGATTCCACTGCACAGCATGGCTCACATAATGAGTTATAGGCAGAGGGAAGAAGAGTCATCCTATGAAGGTGGGTGACAGCCATTACAAATCATCAAATGATCTTGAAATTTTGCAAGTCCCTTCCCACCCACCCCTTATTCTGTTGAATTAGAAAACCATGTGAAACTAGCAGTCAAAGCAAGGTTTATTTCTATATTTACCCTCAAATATGATCTAAAGGGCAATCTGGATGAAGAGCAGTAAACGGTTCACCGACAAAAGGGCAACCGACAAAAGCGTGCACGACTAAACCGCGGTGACAAAACCGTGAGTTCTAAACTGCGCCACCAAATGAGTGATGAAGCACGCTAACAACAGTGCGCCGACAGAAGCGTGCTGTAAACCTAACCCTAAACCTAACCCTAAACCTAACCCTAAACCTAACCCTAAACCTAACCCTAAACCTAACCCTAAACCTAACCCTAAACCTAACCCTAAACCTAACCCTAAACCTAACCCTAAACCTAACCCTAAACCTAACCCTAAACCTAACCCTGAACCTAACCCTGAACCTAACTCTAAACCTAACCCTAAAATTAACCCTGAACCTAACTCTTACCTTAACTTAAATCGCACTTCTGTCGGCTCGCTGTTGTGGGCACGTTGATGATATTGCGGTTTTGGCGATGCGGTTTAGTCGGCGTGCTTTAGTTGCGCGCACATTTGTCGGGTCATGCAGTAAACAGGCTTTTGTTGTTTAACATAAAGGGCTGCTATAAGAAAAGAAATATTCCTTTGCTTTCTTTTAGTCTTAGATGACAGCAGAAAGTATATATTTGCAATAAAGGCAATGATTATCATTAGCAGCTGGCAAGAAAAATATTGGAAGACAAATATGGTGGTCTTGGCTGTTTGACCTTAAGAGATTTTGCACTAGTGTTTCATATTTTTATCATGTACTTTGGAAGTTAGCCTTGTAAAATATTCCAGGCACTACTGCAGATATATTTTATCTATAGTCTGAAGGGTGAATCTAATTTGTTCAGGACAATACTTTAAGGTCTTTTCTTTTAAACAGGCATGCAAAGAATCTCATCCAGTAAAATGAAGAAACAAGTCCCCAGAATCCAAAGTGACTTGCGAGAAGGATGCATGAGAAAAATTATGTAGTCACAAGACTTATAACATATAATAGCTATAAACTATAACTTATCAGAAATATCATATTAAAAGGAGATAGGGCTGAGCCGACAGTTTCAATATAGCTATATCAGGGAAAAACATCAGCAGTAAAAGCGCACTCACACATGTATGCGCGCAAAAGAAATAAGCCTCGTGTATTTCCCAGAAAAGCACTGATCCTTGCAATAGAGTGGAGCCATAACACTTGTAATTTAGGTAAACTATCGTGCCTGTATTCTCCTGGCATGTGAAAAGCTGTGTAGCTATCTTGTGCTGTACTCAGTCATGTAAGTGAAGCAAAGCATGAACAAGGAATACAATTTTGCCAAGTCCTTCAGTCTTTAGAATTAAGGTCTAAGTGGCTTTTCCTAAAGATCTGACTGTGTAGAGAAACAAGGTTTTTATATTAACTTTTGCCAGATTTCTCGTTGCAGGTGGCTGGTGAAATCACTGATTGATAGCTGTTTCAGTGAAGGCTGTTGATTTCACTCACATCTAAATGTTTCTACTACACAGCCGGAAAAGCATTTTCAGTTTACACTGAAAAGAATCCTGTATTTTTTTTTTAGGTAGATTTCTAATGGAAATGTGGGATTAATTGTGAAAGCATTATTAAAAGGATTTGGAGACATGCTGCTTCAACATATTAAACTCCAAAGATCAGAGCCTGCTAGAGCATAGCCCCTGCGCATTAATTTCTTAAGTGTTTCTTACTATTTATTTATGGCCCTTCATTGTAACAATGAATTTGCATTATGATGCTTGATAAGAAAAAAAAAGAACAAAAAATGGACAAAAAGAAACAGGGGATGAATATAAATTCAAGACATCTGCAATAATCCATAATTGCCTATTTCATGTTGTAAGATAATCACATTTGATTTTAAAAAAATAACTATCAGTCAATAAAGGAGAATATTTTCAGCTCAGGGTTGAAATGAGGGGTCCTTGGTGCCCTCTGAGCTTGCTTGTTTTATCGCAGATGTTTCATTACTCTAACTATGTAACATCATGATGATGTCTGCAAGAAAACAAGCAAGCTCAGAGAGCACCAAGAACTATCAGTCAATCAATATCATTTTTGTTCAGTCATAGACTAGCAAATAACTATTGCTGTGATGGAGTGCAGTCTAGACTTGCGGAGGGATGCACTTTTTTCCCAGAGAGTAAAAATACAATGGAGCTTGGAAACTTTGTTTCAGTTTCAGTTTCAGTTTTGGTTTATTTGTATGCCGCCCTTCTCCAGGAGGGACCCAGGGCAGCGAACAACTCAAAGAGGAAAGGGAACATAAACAACAGTACACATAATTAAAATACACGAAAATCACACAGCCATACCAGTCGAGAGGGGAAGGGAACTCATCAACCCCAGGCCTGCCGGCACAGCCAGATTTTGACGGCTTTCCGGAAGGCCTGGAGAGAGGTGAGGGTCCGGATCTCCGCGGGGAGTTCATTCCAAAGGGCCGGAGCTGCTACAGAGAAGGCCCTCCCCCGGGTAGTAGCCAGATGGCATTGGCTGGTGGACGGAACCCGGAGGAGGCCGACCCTGTGTGATCTGACGGGTCTTTGGGGGGTAATTGGCAGCAGGCGGTCTCTCAAGTACCCAGGTCCAATACCATGAAGGGCTTTATAAGTTACGACTAGCACTTTGAAGTGTATCCGGAGACCGATCGGTAGCCAGTGCAGCTCGCGGAGGATAGGTGTAATGTGGGTGTACCAAGGTGCACCCACAATCGCTCGCGCGGCTGCATGGCTGCATTTGGTATGCAGGAAGAGGGTGATTGGCAATTCACAGAGTTTATCTAATAGATATGCAGATAGTTGCCCTAGTCTAGTGTAGCAAGATTTCTGTCTATAGGCCAACACAATAAAGAAACTATTCAGAAATAACTCCACGTGTCATTTTTGTTTACTTGGGCCTGACAATCAGATTCTAGCACATTTCCACACAACTGCAGAAAGCCTTCAGAAAGTCACAAGTACGTATGATGATTATTCTTTGCCAAACAGTGTATGTAAACCTGGAGAGCTAGATCTGTGTGCAACTCTGTCTTGGATTCGACATCTACAAGGACTTGGAAGTGAGGTATTCTCCTGATTTTACAGAAAAGCCTACTTGTTTCTAATGCTGATTAATTCATTGAATTAAACTAGGTAATTGGATTATAATTGCATTAACAAATATTTAATTGTTATTCTGCTTACATTGTGGGTTCACAAACACTTAACATAGATTCCTAAATAAAATTTATGCAAGCAAATAACCAATATGAAATTGGATGTCTAAGCTTCTTTGGGTAATGCAAGCAATACCGCTGTATACACAAATGGAAATGAAATCTGTTTATCACAATGTGTGCAGCGATGTAGATTTTGATTAACAGCGATACCACTGAAAATGCTAGTAAACATTCCCAAGCAATATGCATTGATGACATATAGCTGAATATTCAAGAGCCAATAACTGGTATGGACCATTTGATTGTTATGTATATACAGAAGACAATTCTAGGCCTGCCACTTTATTACATTTGAAGTAATATTATAAATATTATGTATATTTAATCATCTGAAATACTATTTCAAGACTATGGTTTTGAATGTCCAAATATTGATTAATGGTTGTTCATTGTAACTATATTGTTCCTATTTTTATCTAATCAGTTTGTATTAAGAGTTTTGTAAATGTTTGGTAAAGGGTAGTAATAAACAATAATCATTTTCAAATGTATCTTGTGTGGAGATTTTTTCCCTCTGGCTCAAAATTCTGCCCAGGAAAAAGACAATCAATCCAGTGGTTATATTGCTAACCCGTTGTTCCACATTTCAGCTATTATCAGTAAACACTTCTGAATGTCTTAAATGTTCTATATAGAGATCATTTCTGAAAACAAACAAAACATTAGAAAAACCTCCAAGGATAGATGTATAAACTGAAAGGAATGTTAAAAGTTTAATTGCGGTCTTTGTTCTTTCTCCTGTTGGCTAAGTGGTCCAGAAGGTTTCTTTCAAGCATTAAAAATTTCTGTGTGCTTGTTCCGTTTTCAGGGAATGGAGATTCTCCTAACCAGAGGTGCTAAGCAGATGTTTTAGATGATGAGAAATTGCATGGTTTCCCTAGGGATTTAGGTTCAACATTCTTTAAAATATTTTTAAAATCAGGCCAAGAAAAAATTTCTGCAATTTAGGTGGTGGACAGCATTCAGCATGGACAATGATCCCATCTACTTTTGTGATTGAGCTTAAATGGACTCCAGAGGATGGTAGAGGACAGGAAGGCCCAGAGGGATGTTGTCCATGGGATCGTGATGGGTCGGACATGACTTTGCAACTAACAACAACTTCTGTGATTTCGGAATGAAAAACAAGAAAACAACCACTGCAATATCCACAGGAACTTGCTGCAGTCATCAGCATGATATAAATTGCATTGTGACATTGCAACACAGCCTTGCCTTTTGGGACACATGTATTACATTTCCAAGCTTGCAAAATGGGGGGGGGGTTGTGCTCTAATGCTGGGAAGGATGGAAGAAAAAATAAGAGGATGTGGAGACTCTAGAAAGAGTGCAGAGAAGAGCAACAAAGATGATTAGGGGACTGGAGACTAAAACATATGAAGAACGGTTGCAGGAACTGGGTATGTCTAGTTTAATGACAACAAGGACTAGGGGAGACATGATAGCAGTGTCCCAATATCTCAGGGGTTGCCACAAAGAGGAGGGAGTCAAACTATTTTCCAAGGCACCTGAGGGTAGAACAAGAAGCAATGGGTGGAAACTAATCAAGGAGAGAAGCAACTTAGAACTGAGGAGAAATCTCCTGACAGTTAGAACAATTAATCGGTGGAACAGCTTGCCTCCAGAAGTTGTGAATGTCCCAACACTGGAAGAAGTCTTTAAGAAGATGTTGGATAGTCATTTGTCTGAAATGGTATAGAGTTTCCTGAGTGGTGGGTTTCAAAAATTGTTCAAACCTACTCTGTGGGTGTGGCCTCCTTTGTGGGAGTGGCTTGCCGCCCATGTGACCGGATGGGAGTGGCTTGCCGCCCATGTGACCAGATATGAAGATGCCGATGACACTTGTCAGAACCACCTTAAATTACCTCACACACAGCGCTGGCATGCATAAGAATATGATGTAAACTTGTTTTTTAAAAGGCAACTTTGGTTTGTGTTAAAACAATTTCAACACACGCAATGTTCTGATTGCACCACAAACACAGTAGTCATCCTTACCTTTCACAGAGGCACTGAGTTTTATAAATATGAGCTTGATAGTGTAGAATAATCATATCCAAGGACCAGTGGTGGGTTTCAAAAATTTTTGGAACCTCTTCTGTAGGTGTGGCCTGCTTTCTGGGTCCACTGGTGGAACCTCTTCTAACCGGTTCAGTAGATTTGATGAACCGGTTCTACCGAATAGGTTCGAACTGGTAGGAACCCACCTCTGGTTTCCTGCCTAGGCAGGGGGTTGGACTAGAAGACCTCCAAGGTCCCTTCCAACTCTGCTATTGTATTGTATTGTATTACATAAAGAGGGTGACCAACAGCAAGGTGGATGGACTCAATTAATGGTGATGAGTACATCATGGGAAGACCTGAAATACCAGTTTATGGTTAGATCATCATGGAGAAAATGTATCTAGGAGGTGGAGCTTAAAACAATTTCATGACACATAATTAATCAATTGTTGCTTGAACTCTCTAATTCCTGCCTCTGCCAAATGCTGCTAAATTCCTTATTTCCTAGAAGGGGAGGACCGCTTGTGCCATTTCAAGTTTTGTACTGACAGAACTCAGAGCATTCATGCCAAACAGAACAAAGGGAGCATGAAAAGATTTGATGGAACATTGCAAGGGAGACTGTTTTGTTCTAAACCCAGAACAAAACACGTTTCCTGTTTCATGCGTATGCCTGCTATTTCAGTGCAGCTGGCTAGACTGTAGAGAAGTCTCTTTAAAAAAAGAAGACAAGAAGAGAAACCAAACAAGCAATCCTTTTAAATCTATTTGACAAACTGCAAACAATCTTCAGTTAACAGGTTTATAGTTTTTAACCATACATTTAATCATAATTAGCCTGGCACCGGTCCCAGACTAACAGGTGTTTGTCCTTCTCTTTGAGCTGCAAATTATCACCAACTAACTTGGCCCTTTTCCAGTAAACTTCCAACAGTCTTCCATCTTGTGCTCAAATTAGTTTGTCAGCTTCTTTTAAATGATGCTAAAATACAGTATAAGATTACAGAGTGCCAATCAGTCCAGAAATATATTTCCAAAGGCTGACTGGTTCAGCATTCCAAATGAGAGGTGCCTAATCACAATTAAATTTGAAGAGGAGGGTAAAGGCACATCCTATCTTTTTATTATGAATCAATGAATTGTCACATTTCAGAGTGATGGGATAATGAGAGTTCAATGGAAAAAGCCTCCAGGTATGGAGAACATCCTGGAAAGCAGGAAGTAGAGGCAAAGTTAAGTATGTACATGTATCTTTTCTTGAACAACCTAACTTTTTAATAAAGTTTTGATATACCTGGCTCAAATATTTGGCTTAATTAGCTTTTGTGCTTGGAGACAGTTTCCAAAGATCAATATGCAATTAATGAATTTCTTTTAAAAGCTTTATTACAACAGTGCAAGGAAATGTCATTTAGAAAGGTGCTTACGCTTATGGTAGGAAGGTCTTCTACTGACAATTGGAAATGTGTTTGTAATCAGCAGTTTTTCTTCTTTTCCTTATCATATTCCCTCAGCTCACCACTCTCTAATCTGTCAATGTATTTCGCACAAATCAAATTTATTACTGAGTATGCTAAAGTGAAGAAGCTGGAGTTTATACTTGGGAAGATCAGCACAAATTATTTGCTCATTTACTCCATTCCAGAAATGAGAAGAAGCTGACTGGATTTCTGGTGAGGATTATCATGGACTGATGTCTCTGAAAGACCATGACATTTCGGCTGTGAAAACCAGCCAGAAAGTCCTGGCCAGTGAAATCTCCTTGGGTAAAAGAGAGGTTGAGAGAAATCTCACTTATTCTCTGGAGAATTGCTCCTTTGAAGATATTTGCAACAACGTAGGTTTTGTTGTGAGTTGAGTGGGTAGGAATTGCCAGATCCCATCTAAACTAACAAGCATAATGTAACATATAAGAACAATAAATTCAGCCATCTTCATTTCTAACACAATTTGGATTTAATTAATCTACAGATAAAGAAAGATTTTCTTTGCAGCAAGGTAAGATTCTTCTTGCTGATTCTAACTTTGTTTTTTTTATTACAACATTTAAAAAAGGCTTTAAGAATCTAAAGACTCAAGAAATCTTGGCAAAAAGCTTAATGGAAAGTTGATTTAAAACAGTTTAAAACAGATTAAGAGGATAGGCTTTTCTTATTTTTGGTGAAACTGCTTTTGCATGCATTTGAATTGAACTGGATAAATCAGTGACTCTTTTGGTTGTGACGTGAAACAAATACATTAATTCAGAGGATCTTAAAGATTATTATACAGTTGAAACTGTATCCACATTAGTGGATGAATAGCTGGAAAAAAGTCATGGAACTTTGTTTTTACAGTAGTTATGATCTGCAATCAAATTATTATATTGTATGCCCAATGGTGAAAAGATTTGGCACTGTTCACAATGAAGAAATGGTTGATGAAAATGATAGCACTCGCAGAGATGATTAAATTGCCTTCCTTTGTTAGAAAAAAAAGACAATATATATAACGATTTTTTGGCCTCCAGATAGTATGAGGTAATTTTGTATTTTTACTTATAATTGCACTTATAATATTGGTGTAAATAAAATCATTTTTCTGTTTATATTTTAGCTTTTTGTTTTTCCTTTCTTTATTATATAGGTTCTGATTAAAAATTATATTTAGAAGAAGAAGAAGCAGCTAGCCGGGCTGCTCACTTGACCCAAATACAGATCATTAATACAAATTGGCCAATCAGAGTTCTTGTTCTCATGTTGTAAAATCCACTGCTCCCTTTGGTCTCACATTACTTATGTGTTAGAAATACCATAAGGAGTAGAGGGTTATCCAGGGATATCAGATTTCCAGAGATTATGTGATATTCCAACATCTTGTAAAAGTCTTTGTAAAGATATCCCTTTTATTTCTGAATCTAAAGATATTAGAAGCAGAAAATGCATTGACATTAACCCATAAGAAAAATTTCCAGAATCCACAGTTGGAGCCTATAACTTTTGAGTGTCCCAAATAAGACAATATTCAGAGCACGCAGAATATTCTGAACAAAAGAAAGGAAGGAAGGAAGGGAGGGAGGGAGGGAGGGAGGAAGGAAGGAAGGAAGGAAGGAAGGGGTCAAGAGAAGGAGAAAAATCTAGCCTGCTTTGGAATGGAATTTTTTTTTAAGATGGAATGTAAAAAACACACACAAAAAACCATATTCCTAACTTCTCAAAAGTAAGCTCCATTGACTTCAATAGTCTTATTCCCAAGTAAATTTGTGTTGGTATATTTAATTGGTGTGGATTTTAATGAGTGCTACACAACTTAATTCCACCTATGACTCCTGGTTCCAAAAAGTGTCTTCCAGACAAATTATTACCTGTATTGTAATTAAGGTAAAACTTTGTGTAGCTAACAGAAGGGATGGACTCACCCATATTCCCTTGGCTGGGTGCATATTGACAATTAATTAAAAATAATGAGTTTATTTCACCTTGATTCTCCTAACTACTCATAACTACTCTTCCTGTTCACAGAAAATGAATTGTTGAGCTTCTGCTGCATTATTCTAAGAGCTCAGTGGAAGCTCAGTTGCTACTTTTAGGGAAGCAATAAAATCAGGCTTTGACTGAATAAGATCCTGTCAGTTCTGCCATCTTTGGCTGATGGCAGTCAATGGCTCATCAACATCCTGCTATCAATAGCTAAAGGGGGGGGGGATAAAGTGTGGGACCAAACATGGGATAGACGTGTATTAGCAGGACACTGTGAAACTGAGAATGACAGTTGAGAAAGACCAGGGATGCTTTGAACCAGTTCCTGCCTCCAAAGACACTGAAAAGACAGAGACACTTGGGAATGGAACATCGATTGCTCCAAACATTGCATGTTCCAAATGTTCTAAATCAAAACATCTTCACATCCATCTACTGGTTGGAAACAGACTGGTCAAGGGGGAGGGGACGACTTGGGGAAAGAAGCCTGTATTCTTTAGTTCTAAAGGTAAAGGTTCCTGTCATGCATATGTGCTAGTTTTTCCCAACTCTAAGGGGCAGTGCTCATCTCTGTTTCAAAGCTGAAGAACCAGTGCTGTCCAAAGATGTCTCCATGGTCATTTGGCAGCATGACTAAACACTGAAGGTGCATGGAATGCTGTTACCTTCCCACCAAAGGTAGTCCTTATTTTTCTACTTGCATTTTTACATGCTTTCAAACTGCTAGGTTGGCAGAAGCTCAGATTGGTAACGTAAGGTCATTCCATTACACAGCACTAGGCATTCAAACCGCCGAACTGCTGATCTTTCTGATCGACAAGCTCAGTGTCTTAACCATTGAGCCACCACATCTTTAGTTCTAGCCTGACTTCATTGCAGCTAACACCCTTTAGTAAAAGAACCTGTCACTTCAAACCAAATGGAAGTCAAGGCTCTTTCCTTCCTAAGGAGGTGATCCGGCTGGGGCTGGCCTGACAGACCACATAATTATAGCTATTACAGGCCATACCATATTTCAAGTCAAATTCAGTAGAGCCTTTTACTTTGATTTGACTGCATCGCAGCAGTCACATTATGGTCTGTATGCAAACAGATGAAGGAATGCAAAAAAAAAATCCCTCTGCTAGAGGGAGGGGGAGAGAAGTAGAATATTTGTGTCTGTGTGCTTGTCCATTAGTGTCATAAAATGCTGACAACAGAACCAACAAATAGAAAAGTAAAGACAAGGTCTCAGGAGAAATAACATTTCATAACTTCACTGGAATTGATGGATGGATAATGGTGACATTTTCTAAGTACCTGTAGTATTAGGAAGTCTGAGACTTTCTGAGAAGTAAATTGCTATTTTGGAGATCATCTTGAGTAGAACATGAATCAGTCTCTTGCATGACAAAATGCATTCCTTTTTTTACACAGCTAACATGCCACATTTCTCTAATATGGCTGCCTATTCAACCTTCCCAGTTTTAAAATATTACTAGAATTCTCTCTCTGACAGAAAAGTTCTATTTAAAAACTCCTCAGTATCTCTGACCTAGATATCCACTACTAATGAGTATTCCACATACAGTTTTCTAATTGGCAATTATTTCAGAAGTTTTAATTTTTACTAAATCATGCCACGAGGTGTTGCCTTAGAAGGGTATAATTCCAGGAATCTGAAATGTAGCTCATCACATTTACATTTCATGTCTGACACAGGCATCCTCAAGTTAGTTAATTTATGAAAAATATATTTATTATATTTATATTATTACATTAAGTTAATAGCCCGGAGAGAACAGATCATGGCCAAGCAGAAATGGCAAGTGAATTTTCTATTCTTTTGAGAAGTTCTTCCTCAATTTACTTATTTTTCCCCATTAGCAAAGCAAAAAGATCCCAATATCATATATTATACCACAGAACTCAAAAATAGGTCCTTTTAAGCTAAGAGGCTTGACTAGAAAAGTTTCTAGTTTTGTCTTTCCTCATAGTCTTTAATTAAAAGTTGGTTTGGACACTTACCTCATTCACCTACTACTCTTTCTTCTAATTTAAAAGCAAACCATCTTCTTTAACTGACATACTTTCTTTTTGTCTCTTCCACTTCAGATGCTCTACTGCTCTTATCTTCAAATAGGAGGCCATTTGTGATGCACACAAAATGTCTCTCAGAACATAGGGCTTGAAGCCATGAGTTGCTGTATAAGGGTCTCTTCATATTTTCAGAACATGTTTGTGCCTGCTGAAGAGTAGACCCTTTAATCAAGTTTGATATTTATGCAGATGATTTCCAGGGTTACTTGGCTTCATTCTGCAAAATATTCTATTTGAATACTTCATTCAGCCCTAAAACATGTATATCCATAAAGGTAAAGGTTCCCCTCGCACATATGTGTTAGTCGTTCCCAACTCTAGGGGGCGGTGTTCATCTCTATTTCAAAGCTGAAGAGCGCTGTTTGAAGATGTCTCCATGGTCATGTGGCTGGCATGACTAAATACTGAAGGCGCATGGAACACTGTTACCTTCCCACCAAAGGTGGTTCCTATTTTTCTACTTGCATTTTGTTACGTGTTTTTGAACTGCTAGGTTGACAGAAGCTGGAACAAGTAATGGGAGCTCACTCTGTTACATGGTGGTAGGGATTCAAAACGCCGAATTGCCAACCTTTCTGATCGACAAGCTCAGCATCTTACCAAGTGAGCCACCATGTCCCCTATATATATTCTGTACATACATACACATATCTGTAACTATTCTTCTTTAGCTACTGGTTACTTTGAAATGGAGGCAGTATTACTGAGAAATATGTAAATTATATGGGATAAAACTAGGGTTCTTTTTTCCTGCTATGCCGCCCAATCTCTGATTAAGCACTACTGTACATGGAATTTCAGAAGAGACACTTTCTGATCTGTATGAATCTTCTTTGAGACAGGGCAGGTCATGAAATGACACTACAAGAATTGCTGAATTATTTTATTATTATAGTGCACAATAGAATTTTGAAAACTGGGCAGTTTTCCTCTTCACCTCTGATACTAAGGAGAATTAAGGCAGGATTATTTTGAGTTTCTTTCTCATCTCCTCTTTCCCAGAGTTATGCTTACATTCACATAACCATTTTTGCATTCATTCAAATTTGTATCCATATTCTCTTAACCCTTCCAGGCTTCTTGTAATGGGGGTTTTCCCAATTGTCTTAAAAGGATCTTCACTACATCCACATCTGGATCTCAGTGCATTTCTTTCCTGGGGAAGCTGTTCACTCAAACAGTTCTGAATTATAACCAATTCTGGATGAATCCTCTGGACCTATTTCATCTGATTTGTAATAAAAATTGCTTTGGCAGCTTTTAGGATGACTTTCTGGGAGATTTTCGAGCTCTTCTTCTAGAGCATGTTGTGATTTACAAGAACTCTTTCTAAGAATCAAAAGCTAGTGATTTATCATTACACTGTGTTTGTGGATTATTTCATATTTCAAAAATAGAAAAACATTGCATGAGAAACTGCTAGGCTATGGATTGCTTAGTCCATTCAGTCCAACCCTTGAATTGGAATTGAATTGAGCTGTATTGGAGACTTTTGGGAAGAAGATTATATTCCATTCTTTTGTGTAACTTTAGAAAAACCTGCAGCCTTAATGTATATTTCTTTCTAATCTTACCCAAGGCAAGAAGAGAATGATGGCCTGTTTTGGCATTCGTAATTCACCATGAAGAGTGCCTGTACATGAGAGCTAAGTATACACATCCTACCTTGTAAATGGTTTCTAGTATACTATCATTCTCTACTATTGTCAGAAAGACTGGCATAGAAGGAATCCTACGCAGAAGACCCACTGCTTATCTGTTTATATGGACAAGACAGAAATGAACAGAGAAGATGAACTGATCAAGAAACAAAAAAAAAAGATTGAAATGAATGGATAAGAAAAGTAAACATGGAAGTATTAACATAAATCATTTTAAGGAGGTAAGAAGTATGCAGCTTTAAATAATGTATCAAATAGATTCCATCTGCCACAGAGCTTACTGGCAGTGATCCCATAGAATAAATTGGGAACAGAACTGTTTGAAATTATGTCCCTATTACTCTTGTTATGTCTTGTATCGCATATGTGGGGATTTGCTTACTTCAGCAATGAAAAAGGTTTATTTGTATAATGACTAAATGTATAGTCCATTGATTTAAATTGCGTTGCATAGCTGTCCCTCTCCTGTCTAAACTGGTATTTATATCCACTTTCCTCTCTGAGTGAAATTGAGGCAGTCACATAGAACCGTACTGTGTGATAGCCTACCAAAGTCTTCCCCCAATTCTACCCAATTTTTCCCAAGAGTTCTTTTCCCTACACTAATGTCCAAATCAGTGGGTTAAATACTTTAGCACAAAAAGCATATGGATTATATTCAAAGAAATATGAGTAGAGATTTTTTTAAAAAGGCTGGGGATATTTCTCTGCAAATAATCCAGAAGAAAGAACCAAGAACAATTTTTCATTAAAAAGCACTCTTCGATATAATCCAAATTCGGTTGACCACAGAAGCCACTTGTGCGGCACTCAAAATTTCTTCCGAGGGTTTCACTCCCAAACCACATTTAATTTTATGGAAAATAAATTGAATTTGAAATTGTAACAATGCAGTGATGCTCTTATGTGGAGTGTCGACAGGTTTATCTACTACCTGCCACCAATTTCATCCTTTATCAAATCAGTTGTTGTGGGTAAATTGTAAGCTATACTGGAGTGGAAAACTGCATTAAGGAGTCCATATTCTAGTGTCTTTTACAAGGGGAAAAACATGAAGAAAAAAAATGAAGTTTTTTTTTCATGGAATGCTTTCTACAGTACATATTTTGTCATTGCAAATAATGGCAATATAGCTACAATTTTGCATTTCCTGGCATGATTTTGATTGAGTTATTCCTAGATAGTGGGATGGAGATGGAGTCTACCACAACAGCTGGTAAAAATTATTTGGAGAAAATGGTTCAGTGTGGCTTTCTCTTGGCTTTAATAAGAATGAATTGGAAATGCCTCAATAATTATTTTCAGAAAAATATTTTGAGAAATTTTGCCTCAGTTACAAGGCATACTGACATCAAATTCTGAAATAATATTTAAGCTATCATGACAATTTATTCAGTGATATTCAAAGTATTCACTGAAATACTGTGCTATTTATAGAGGAAAAAAACTTTGCTAGTTCTCATACTTGCTAAGAACTTGAACAGTCTTTTGCATAAATCCAAACAACATTCCCTCCGGATACGGATGCTTAACTGCTAGAATTCCCCACCCAGTACAGCCAATGCTGAGAATTCAAACTAAAGAAGAATATAGTTATTAAATTTGTGTACACAATAATGGAAAGTTGAGAATAGTCATGCTGGACCCATTCAATCTTCATCACTTCATGCATGTTGCAATAATGGTAGTTGAAAGTGGATTTTCCTAGGAGCTAAGAATTGTTGGAAGTCTTTTTGACTAGAGGTTTTTTGTTACATACATACATACATACATACATGCATGCATGCATGCATGCATGCAAGAAATCCTATAAAATTAACCATTCACTGAAGACTTCCAATGGCTTCTATAAGCTAAAGCTATACCTTTTTTTCCACTTCCTTCAAAACTCCTAGGTATCGACTGTTTAGTAAGACTGTCTTAATCTCCCTATCAGGTTCAAGAATGGGTATATTAGTTTTCATCATTAATGAGAGTACAATATGCACCTTAAAAGGATGTATGAAACAGGTTCATCCTCTACATTTGAGCAAATATATGCTTTATATTCATATGGACATTTGGCATATCTACCAGCTGTTATCCTAATAGAGAAAGCATCTACGTGTTCTAGAGAAAAGGCTAGGTAGAATGTACAGAATCTTGAAAGGATTCTTACTTACCTGGTCCTTGACGCTTTCTGAGCTTGGTGGTTTTCTTGCAGACATTTCATTAGATTAGGTAACATCATCAGAGCATTACTTGGATGGATTAGGAATTATATCTGGATTGCTCTATCCCAAAGTATCATTCTGCATTCAGTTTGCATCCTACTATGAATTAGAATATGAAATTTTAAAATCACATTATGAGCCTCTTACCTATGTGGTCTTCAAAAAAGCAGTTGTTTGCCTGGCAGTACCTTTCCTCATAATTATTACTACAAACGTGTAATAACATGAAAAAAAACTGGCTTTGCTAACCTCATGGCAACCAGACAAAGTACAAAGCACACAGTTGCTTAGCTTACATTTCAAACAAACAAACAAACAATCATGTCAATGAAGAATGGGGCCAAAAAAAAAAAAAGTATTCATTGAAACATCAATTCTTTGCCTTTAACTGAATCCACCCACTCCTATCAAAAGATATATGTCCTGGTGCAATTTGTATTCTTTCTCTTTCTTTTCGCAGAAGATAAGTTTTTGTTCTTTCAGTCCATCCAGCTCTTCTTCAATAATTGAACAAAAGTCGGGGAGGAGGAGTGGGATAGAAGAAAGATGGGTAGAGAGGGTGGGAGAGAGGATGGGAGGGAGAGTGAGAAGGAAGGGAGGGAGTGGATCGGGAGAGAGGAGTGGTAGAGGGGGAGGGGAAGTAGGGTAGAGGGGGATGATGGAGGGAAGATAGAAAGTTGGAGGGGGGTGGAAGAAAGAGGTGTATGGAGAGTGGAAGAGGTATATTGGGTTTCTATTTTTTGGGCTATTGTTGACAAGAGGAATTGCTGCGATTATTGTTTAATGTTGTATGGCTCCGGCTATGCACAGTATATATGTGAGTGTATGAAAATGAAAAAAAATGGAAAAAATGGAAAATAAAAACCTTTTTCAGAAAAAAATAATAATTGAACAAAAGTCTACTCTGTTTTGACTGAATAACAACCTGCCTCATTAATGACTGTTCTACAGATCACTTTGTAGATGTATGTGTATATGGGTATGTGTTCATCACTCATAAATTATAGTACCAAATTAAGTTGTTTGTGTACATGAGCTATTCATATCACTCAGTGCCATCACAAGTACATTATACATTGCAGTTTATACACCCGCCTGAGAGTCATTAAGACAAAAGTAAATGATAAGAGATGTAATAGTCTATAGGCAGACATTCATTAAATCAATATAGTTACTAATAGCAAGAACATGACTTCAGCCTGAAGACAAGACTGCAGCCTGTATGATTTAGTGAAGTATCAGCATGCTTAGGAGATAAAAAGAAAAAAAATACCATTTCAAAAAATACTGACCCACACATCCATGCTCATATGTAAATAGTTCAGTGTAGATGTTGGCTATCATTCAGAAAAGTAAAATGAAAAGAAAAATGAGATAAAAACAATCTATGCCTGGACTATCTATGTCTATACTAGGAACAAGCTCCTGTTTTTGAATTAGATGTCACTGCCAGATATTGCAGGTACTGTCAGAAGCTGTTTTCTTAGACCAGGGGCAGAATAAAAAATAAATTGCATCAAGTTAAATTTTATTTCAATTTCAATTACATTTATTAAGTGGTGTTAATATTGTTATTCTATCTTACACTAGCTTAGAAGAAATGCAGTTTTGGGTGAAGCTGTGACAGATGGTTTATGCCAGGGGTGTCAAACTCACATTGTCATGATGGCATCACGTGACATATTGTGATTCCCTCCCTTTTTCCGCTAAACCAGGTGTTGGCAGAGCAATCCTCAAAGAATGTGGATGATCAGCCAACTGACAATCTTAAATGCTGAACCACAGAATATTTGTTACATTCCTCCAGTTGGTCACACAGTTACCTTTCTCCATTACTAACAGTCACTGTCTCTGTCTGTCTGTCTGTCTGTCTGTCTGTCTGTGTCTGCAATAGTTTCAAATTACAAGAAGAGATGCAACTATTTTATTATACTGCATCTTAAACTGTTTTTTTCCTCCTATCAAGGGGACTAGAGTCTTATTCTCTCTGCATAAATGATTTCCTCATATAAGTTTAATAAGTCACATTCAGAAAGATACAAAAGGTCTAGCTGACTCCCAAAGATTTCTTAACAAATCATAATCTACGTCTTTCTTCTAAAGGTCAGCATCACATACCTGGCAAAAGAATGACATGTGTTGTGTCCAATGTGCAAATATACACCCCTGTTCTCTTTCCCCCTGAATACTTGTGCTTACAGATGGTACCACTCCATTAAAATAGATGTTAGAGAGGTAGGACAATGAATATGGGGAGAATTTCTTCCATTAATGAACTTTGTTTTACAGGGAGACACACAAGTGAATATATCCTTATCTCTGTGACTGTGCAAAAAATAAAAAAATTGTATGTATGCATGGATTTATTTACTACGTTTATTGTTTTTACAAATAGCTCAAGGTGGCAAAATATATCCCCTCCTCTCACCAATTTGTTGTTCAAGCTTACTTACAAATATTAACTATACATATATACATATATAAATATGGGATAATCAAATATTATCTTTCTGTAAGCATGCTGTGGAAATCCTGAAAGGGTAAAGTCCAGTGGTGAAATCTAATTTTTTTGCCACCAGTTCTGTGGGCGTGGCTTGGTGGTGGGGGTCATGTGACTGGGTAGGCATGGCCAACTTTTTTTCACTTTTCAAATAATTTTTTTCCTGCTGGTTCGGGTGTATAGGCAGGGAAAAAATGCTTTAAAAAGTGAAAAAAAGAGCTTGAAACGATCACACGGATCAGTTGTGAGCCGCACAATTGTCAGAAGGTTTTTCCCCCCATTTTTTAAAGCAATTTTTCCTGCCTATTCACCTGAACTGGCAGGAAAAAAATGCCTTAAAAAGCGGGGAGGGGAAGCTTCAGATGATCGCGTGGCTCACAGCTCAACCGTACAATCCTCGGAAGTTTTTTTTTTTTACTACCAGTTCTCAGAACGAACAACAATCGTCCTACTGGTTTAGCTGAACTGGACTGAACTGGGGGAATTTCACCTCTGGTAAAGTCCAACTTTCAAAAAAATGTCATATGATAGAGTTCATTGTGAAAACAATGGCTTCTGTCCTATGGGTTCAGCAAGTATTCTACTTTAGTCCCTTTAATATCATGGATGAATATTGTGCACATTGCATACAGCTTCTTGACGAGGAAAAGATTATGGAAATGGTCATAATTTACTTGCATTCTAGACAGAACTAGTTTTGTTTATATGTTGGTCAGCTTATCTTTCCATTTATTTATTTCATATATCAAGAACATAAGTTGTAAATGCTAAAGCCCTTTTAGCTACTCTGTACTGATTAAGGACTGCATGGGTAATACAAAGAAAGCCCTTTTCTTTTGCCTTCTGTGATGCTAAATGATGGCGATCAGAATCTGATTAGAAGACTCCAGGAGGAATCTCTGAAAAAAAATTTTTTTACCATCAATTAAAAGTCACAAAAAACAATTACTGCAAGCAATGTTTGCCTTCAGCGAAACACTGCTTTCTATCAAACAAAAAAAAGTGTTTTCTTTCTTGAGAGCAGCAAACACAATGCACAATGACACCTGGTGAACTCATCATCCTGAAACATGCTGCTTGTTCTAATTTCTGACATTGTACTGATAAAATAATAGATTTTTTTTTTAAAAAAAAGTTCTTTATTTTCTTGAAAGCAGCTGTAAATTAATTGAGTAGGTTGAGATCCCCGTGATGAAACTTGCCTCCTCAGATTTTTTTTTCTTCCCTTAAAAAAAATAAACTGAGAAATATTAGAGGGGCTCACAGCTTTATTGAGACAAGGGTCAAAGAGTTTTTCAATAAACAAAGAATTTATATGAGTTCCAAGACATTCCTTTGCTGTGCTAATCCATTGTGGAATACAATTTCTTCCTAATTCTTAATTATATAGCTTAGTGAAAAGCGAAAGGATCCACAGAATATCCTGGGGGGAATTCACCTATGTGGTTTTGCAGATATTATGCAATTTATTTTTAATTGCTGCATGAACACATGTGAGGTTGCTCCTTTTCATAAATGATTTGTGGTTGATAGAGAGAAGATGGCTGGGATTTATTCTTTGCATGCATTGAAATAAAAGCCAACAGCCAGGAGTCATTAAATGGCTAAATAATTCTAAACTGGCCCTTCCTTAAAAATCTATACCAGTCCTTGGGGGGGGGGGATCAAAATCAACTAGTCTGATTGCCTTTTGGTCATGATATAAGGAGGAAACCTGTATAAGACACATAAGATGAAATAATTTCATTATTACTTCAATACAGTGGCAATGATACCTAGTTCGGGTATTGAAACATTGCAAGAAAACAACCAAGCTCAGAGAGCATCAAGCTGTGGTGGGATCCTACCAGTTTAACAACCAGTTCAGTGACCGCGTGCTTCATGCACACATGAACCTGATGCACTCTGCACACGCTTGCACATTATTGCTGGGGAAGAAAACAGCTGAGGTGCGGCAATCTGATCTGCCACGCAACTCAGCTGAGAGAATATAGGTCAGTAAAATGCAAGGGTAGATGGATGGGCTCAGCTGATCATCAGAGCAACCGGTTTACTCCCAGCTGATTGTCAGAGATACGGTTTGCCTGAACCGTTCCGAACCGGTAGAATCCCACCCCTGGCACCAAGGACCCCTCAGAAGATAAAATATTCTGGTATGTAAAATATTGTTTTGCAGATTTAGCCTCTCTAATGACCCAAAACTATAATGACCATATTTTCTTGGGAAAAAATGTAGATCACGCCTGAAGAAAAGGCAAGTCTAAAAGATATTCATAAGGATATTTTTAATTGTTTACACACACACACACACCTTTTCTTTACAAAGAGACAAACCAAGAAAAAAAAAGCTTTTCACATTCTAATAAAAAATATCTAAAATTACATTTCTGCATTTTCCCCATGACTGTGTCATACCATTTGTACTGTAATGTTTGTAAAAGACCAAACTAAAGGATAACACAGAGTTTTAAAAACACAAATAAATCTAGAGGGTAGCTTTCTGAAATTATATATATATATATATATATATATATATATATATATATATATATATATATATATATATATATATATATATATATATATATATATATATATATATATATCGTAATAATGGATTTATGATTACTGTACATTTAGCCCTACATTTACTATTAATTAGGACTCTTTTGTGATATTTTCCTGCATTGTGCAACAGCTTTTCGTTTAGAACTGCCTAAAAGGCTGCATTTTATGCAAAGAAGCATTAACAATATTCTTTTACTATCTGTGGGAGAGAGGTGTTTGGTTGAAGAAAAGAATAGTAGCTGCACTCCAGTTATTTAGAGACTCATCTCCCCTCTGCTGCCGAGTAAATCAAGCACTGGTAAATAATCTGAAAGGGAAAACAAACAGTTTATCCCAGCACATTGAAAGTTGCTGTGTAAGCATTACACTGGCAGATTCAAAAGCCATTAATCTTTTTTATACAGGTCTCCCTGTCACTGTCTCTTTGCTTGTGACATATTTTCAGGGCTACATTGGGGATGAAAAACCACATTCATCGTTCTGAAAGCCAGCCAGCTTTCTGGTTACACAATTCTCTTTTCTGTTATATTTGAATTTGAATTGATTTAAAAGCTGGCTAGAGAAAGAAAGTGAAAAAGAAACTCAGAGAAAACCCAGAGTAAGAGTTCAGAGTGTAATCCCAGATGTGTAAACATTAGCACCCAGAATTTTCCTTAATGGGCAGGTTGATAGTAAGATGCTGAGAGTTCAAATGACATAAGAAGAATTCCAATATTGGGAGCAGCTTTTTTCCCTCCATGTATATAATATAATATAATATAATAAAAGGTAAAGGTTCCCCTCGCACATTTGTGCTAGTCATTCCAAATTCTAGGGTGCAGTGCTCATCTCCATTTCAAAGCCAAAGAACCAGCGCTGTCCGAAGATGTCTCTGTGGTCATGTGGCCGTCATGACTATGTGTCGAAAGCGCATGGAATGCTGTTACCTTCTCACCAAAGATGGTCCCTATTTTTCTACTTGCATTTTTACATGCTTTTGAAATTCTAGGTTGGCAGAAGCTGAGACAAGTAATGGGAGCTCATTCCGTTATGTGGCGGTAGGGATTTGAGCCGGCAAACTGCCGACCTTTCTGATCAACAAGCTTAGTGTCTTAGCCACTAAGCCACTGCATCCCTGTATGTGAATATAGCAATATCTAATTACAGGTGGTCCTTGACTTAACAACAGTTCATTTAGGGACCGTTCAAAGTTACAATGACACTGGAAAAAAAGACTTATGAGAAATTTTCACACTTATGACCGTTGCAGCATCACCATGGTCACATTGTCAAAATTCGGACACTTGGAAACTCACTCATATTAATGATGGTTGCAGTATCTTGAAGTCATGTGATCTCTTTTGTAGTCCTTCTGGCATGTAAAGTCAGACAGCTGGGAATAAAATGGGGCACATTTCACTTAATAAATGTTTCACTTAGCAACATAAATTTTGGGCTTACTTGTGGTTATAAGTTGAGGACTACCTATATTAATAAAAATATTTGTTGCTTAGGGTTGGAATGAGGTGTCCTTGATGCTTACTAGTTGTTGTAAGTTGTTGTACTACTAGTTGTACTTATTAGTTGTTTTCTTGCATACATTCCATTATCTAAAGTAAGTAACATCATCAGTGCTATGGTAGTAAGGAGAGAAACCCCCACTCTTTACTAGAACTGATGATGTTACCTACAACCATGTTCAGAGAGCACCAAGTACCTTTAATAACTAATTATTTCTTATGTAAAGAGTTTGAAAAAAGATATATGAATCCTCTTATCAGGGAGATTGGCAGCATATAAATTTAATAAATAAAAATAAATATAAGATATAAGAGGGGAAAGAGGGAGAGAGAAACCCCAATAAATTCTTGAACAGGAGTTTAGCCTACATTGTCTCTCCCTACCGCACCCTTGTCATTTGAATGAATTAAATGACAATTAATATTGATTCAGATTGTTAATGATTGATTCAGAAAATTTCTGGGGAGATTAACATTCATTGGTTGGTTGGTTTACATATCAATCAGGTTTGCATATCAATCAATTCTTTAAAAATGCAAAGGAATTAATAATTGCAAAATGGTACTAGAAGAAAGGGAAACTATGCCAATATCACTTAAGCTTAAAGATTATATTGATAGGAAAATAGAACTATATGAGGCGATTGCTTTGAAAAACCACTAGTATGGTGGCAATTTTATTATTACCAATGATTAAATCTACAGAACACTTTTGATTGTGTCTGGTTATGTTTCCAATTCAAAGTAATATGTTTTTAGCTGCCAATAGGGATTCAAACCTCTGTCCCATCTTATAAATAAGAGGCACTACAGACAGTTCACATTTATAGATAATTATTATTGGTCAAAAAGGGGAAAAAGCTTCTTCAAAGTACAGGATGATTTTCTTCTTTTAAAAACTTAGGGGAGAAGGATGGGAGAGAATTACTTGCCTTCTAATCTTCAGGAGTATTACATTAACGAAATAGAACAGAGGAATAAAGTATTCAGGCTTGGCCTAAATCAAGTCCCTTCAAAATATAAGGTTACAATTAGCTTATCAAGGAATAAAATCACCCTGTAATTTGATGACATAGCTTATGCTTTGGCATGAAGAGGGAATATTGGGCTAATTCAAATACTCTTTAAAAATGAAAGTATGACCTAATATCATTAGCCCCTTTGTGATTAAATCAGTGTTTATTCCCCATGGGAGGCCACAGTCTACACTTGATCGGTTTGAGGTAACTGTAAATCTGTACAGTTGGAAACTACAGAGGAGAAAATTGTATGGACAGGATGATTCTCCTGGCATGGGACTCAGAATATGTTATCCAGGGAACAGCTTTTAGTAATGTTCAATAGAAACAAATCAACTTCCTGAAATATCATACTCTGCCAAAATAAATGTATAACCCTCCCCACCCCCATGAGGCTGATTTATTTTGAAAGATATATCTGGGTAGGCAGGGTGTGTGTGTGAAGCAAACTAGCACCGATTAAGCTTGATTGAATCAAGAGTCATCCATGGTGACATGCACTTTTCTAAAATAGAAGGTTCACTGATAATATTGTAATGTTATAATTACCAGGTTCTCCTCTTCCTACATAACCCATCCCTGGCCTAGCTAGATCTGTCTGTCTGTCATCCAATTATTAGACTTTTAATCCCACCTTTATTACTTTATTTCAAAGTGCTAATAAAATACATAATATTTCTTCCTCTTCCTACTTTTCCCACAAAAACAATCATATGAGGTGTTTTGGCCTAAGTGTGAGTGACTGATCCATGGTCACCCACTTGGCTTTCATGCCTAAATATGGATTAGAATTTACAGTTTCTAGACCAGCATTTTAACCACTATTCTCACAATGTATACAAAGAGCACACCCATTCTTAATTGTGCTATTCTTCTTTAGGCACTGGCAGTTATTTAGAGAGAAAGAAAGGAAATGAAGCTGTGAGACTGGCAATAAAATTGCTGGCAGATGAACAGGACAATGAATGGGACCAGGTGAAATCTGGGTTCAGTCAGCAGCAGATTAAGCCTACCGCTACAGGCCATCAGATTCAAGCTGAGAACAGAAGGATGAGCAAATTAATTCCTAGAAAACCTCATTACTTCTAATCACTCTATCTCCAAATGCAGGATAGAACCGGAAGATGGTAACACCTGTGTACAGCTGACCACATCCACAGGGTTTGTAACTCGTTTGAGAGACAATTCACTCTTTTTAAAATATGAAATATAGAGAAATACATGTTATACTTTGAAGAAAAAAATGCATGCATGCTTGAAACCTTTTTTAGAGAATGATTTATCAGTTACCATCTCTTTTCATTTGTAAAAATGATACATGAATATTTTTATTACATTAACTGGCCAGAATTACAAACAAAAACACATTAAAAAATAAAAACATTTTAATTGGTGGTGTGTTCATCAGTGAATAATCAAAGTTGGTTTAATTTGATGGGCTGTATAACAAATTTAGCTATGTTCAAGGTGAGTAAATTATACAGATCTGATAACAAAAAAAATACATAAAAAGATCAGAATTTCCCTGGCATTTTACCACAAAAGGAGCTATATCAGGTGGGTTGTTGTGTCCTTATAGAAGGTAACCTATAGCAAGACAAGAGAAGTAGTTTCAACAACTCCTTGTCCTCATGAGCTCAGACTCAGGTCATAGGGAAAAAAATTGTAACAGTTCTCCAAAACTGATGTGGAGAGAGCGTTGAAGCATGCTCTTCAGAATTGGGAAACAGTTATGTGACCTAAGTATCTTGCTATATTGTAAGAGGCTTCACTGCACTCAAAAATGTTCTTAGATAGAGCAAGCAGACTTCTGGTCTTCCAGCTCTTTGATACAGGGCTTCAATGCACTGAGTGCACACTCCCTCATAATGCATCACTAGGAATAGTTCTCTAGAAAAGCTGAGAAACTGAAGTTTTTTTGTGAGATTATCTTAAACCAAGATTGATTTGTAATTGTTCTCAGTAAGGAAATAACTCAAACACATGGGAAAGAACAGTCATTTCAGACTGCTATGATACAGCTCCATACACCTGTTGTGACTTTACCCAGCCTTGCCTACCTTCTTAATGCTCCATTTGGAATGTAAGTGGCTAACTGGAATATAGTGTTTAGGAATTTCAATTGGACCATTTCAAGAATAAAGGAAGCATAAGGTTCTAGTAGGATACCTAAATGTAGCAATAAAATCTTGGTCTGGAGCAGTAGTGGGTTGCTGTACCGGTTGGTACAGGTTCGCTCCATGTGTGTGTGTCACCGTGTGATGCTTGTGCATGCCCAGTTGACTGTTAATTGTTCTGCACATGCTCATCATCATGCCGGCAATGGCAGAAGAGATGGGGAAGCAGTTCAGGGCATGGCCAGCCTGGGTTGCTGCTGGTTTTGCGACCCAGGCCAAATCACCACTACCAGTTCGGCTGAACCAGGCCGAACCAGGAGCAACCTACCTATGGTCTGGAGCATTGGTCTTCCCACAAAGATGCCAATAAGAGATGGAAAAGTGTAAGAGGCCTACCTACTAGTTGGATGAGAAGTTCCATAATAGAATGGAATTAGTGGCTCGAGATGCTTCTATCAATTTTTGCCAGGAAGCCCTAGTGAATTCTCTTTGCTTGTTTTGTAATAGATGTTTGCATTGTTTCTTCAGGAGCATAAAATCAGAGACAGAGTGCTCAGCTGGGTTCTCTTTATATAATTTGAATTTCCTAATCAGTGTATTCTTGGCCTCAAAACCTCCCAAGTCAAGCTGAGAAGGATAAGCCTTGCCCCCATTTACAGAAAGGGCTTATCTCTCTTGTGCAAAATATCTTCACACCTATCTGGAATTTGTATGCCATTTCTGCTATTTAAGCTAAAATTATGTTGTGCCCCTCGACTGAATAAGGTTGCTAGCACTTTGTTGTTGGTTTAAAAAAGTGAGGGAAAGAAACAGAATGGGATCTAAATTTTGAGTTTATATACAGTATCAGGTAATAAAAATGTATTGGGTATTTTTCTAAAGAGTTTGTTTGAAATAGATATAGATAAAGCTTATTTGCTCATTTTATATGGGCATCTTCAGAGGTTGATATTGAAGTAGCAACATCTGCATGAAAGTACTGTCTGAGCTTTATTCAAACTCCACCAAGATTTTTTTTTTGTCAGGTATGGTAGTGAGAACCCTTTGTCAATAAGTGGTTGTGGGAATGTATTGGACATGGGTCAAGAAATTAAAACTCAGTCCAGTCAAAACAGCTATAGTGGCTGGCTTATGTGTTCTATCTGTTTGGAAACAAGTATCTTGCTTGTGTATATAGCTAAAGCAATCTTCCTCATCAAAGGTATAATTGTCCTCTGTAGATATTGTTAGGTAAGCTCCCCGTTGGGAGAACAAGTTTGTTCAGAGAAGCGTTGTGAGAGTGATGTTGGAGAACACACAAACCAGCATACAGAGACACTGCAGTTTAAATAGGCTTTTACTTTCATGGAAATAGAGGTATCAGAGTCCATCAAACAGTCAAAGTCAAACACGGTTAAGACAATCAGTCATCAACGTCTTTCAGTTAAAGGATAATCCAAATAACATGGTCCATAATCATATAAACAGTCCGATACACAAAGTTTGCTAGCAGTTTCAAAACTTACAATAGCTCATGCTGATCACTATATCGCACTTCAGTATCTAACAGTGATTCTGGCTCCATCTTATGGCCGATTGAGGAAAACAGCAACCAATCACATTTACAGCATAATTTAAAGAAACAGGTACAGCATTGTTGCATGATTTATATATTGCCAACCCAACCATTAGATTATATTCCTAACAGGTATATTGCCCATAGCCCTACTTGATAGCACTAGACTCACTGCATTACATAATGCATAGCTGTAATGCCTTATGTGTGCAGTTGCTTTTGAAGATGAACCCAAGGTCTGTTAGCACAAAATACTTCAACAATAGCACTGACTAGAATTCTATGTTATGAATATGTAATATTAGTTTTATAATGTCCCCATTGGCCTCAAGTTCATTTCCTGTTTCTGTTCAAGGGGGCTATAAAGTCCTTATGGCTTGGGAATCACAGAACTGAAAAAATGTTTCTTTTCATAAGTCCTCTTTTAAATGTCCAGCTTTCACACTGGAATCATGGGGGAGATATTTTTTCCCCTCCATAGTAGCATCCAGTTCAAGAATCCCTTCCCAGTTAGGTATATCTCATTCTCATGTTACAATCTTTTTGTCTCCAGGCAAAAAAATATTTTATTTTCACAAGCCTTTCTGTTTATGAATATGTTAATTTTAAATGTATATTCTGTGCAGAAATTTTCAACTGCTTAGGCTTTTATTTATGCAAAAAATTGCATTCTTTATTGCATGTTTTAATTATTATTCCAACATTATCTCATGATTTAAATTTCTTGTATATATGCCATGGTGGGAAAACTTTGAAGGGAAATTTATACAAAATTTTAAAACAAACAAAGCATATTGAAAAAGCATTCCTAAGCAGCCCTAGAATCTTAATAGTCATCTACACTACTTTGATGTCACTAAAGCATGTTTGAAGGTGACCAGATGTTCCTTCTTGATAAATGCTGCAGTACTCACCTGAATTACCAGGTAAAAGACTGGTCCAGTAACATAACTATAGATTTTATTTTCCCCCATGAGTGTTATACTATACTGTTATACCCTACCCTACCCTATCCTACCCTACCCTACCCTACCATACCATACCATACCCTACTATACCCTACCCTACCCTACCATACCATACCATACTATACCCTACCCTACCCTACCCTGCCATACCATACCCAACCCAACCCAACCCTACCCTACTCTACCATACCCTACCATACCATACCACACTATACACCAAAGTGTTTCCATGGTGAAAGGATGAGCTAGTAACATTACTGTTGCCTGAGGGATGCCGAGTTGGGGGCTCCTTTCATGTCCCAATTAACGATCCCACCAAAGTGATACCTATTTCTAATACTTACACTGTTACATGCTTTCAAACTTAGAACTGAAGTGAATGATGGGAGATCACCCCATCACACAGCAGCACTCAAACTTCAACATGGGCTTGCAAATTATCAACCCGACGTCCTAACCATGTGAGTCACTGTGCTCCTTCTGAGAGGGCAGTCTTATGCTGTTTAGATGCCATCTGATTCTGTTCCTAGAATAATCATAAATAGAAGACGAGCTATTGTTCTTGTGCTTTGCTTTTGGTAGTAGTGGGGAATGAAAAGAAGTATACTGATTAATAAGCACAGCACATGCAAAAGAGAGAGCTACTTACAATTTGGAGCATAAAAGATATTGTTCTTATTTAGAGCAAATGGTGGGAAGCCCTTGAGACTTTAGCTTGACTTCTGTTACTGAATGGTTCATTAAATCCTTGATTTCTTTTACCATTACCTTCTCTTTGTTCTATAATTCCTTTTTCCTGCAGGATAGAGGTCAGCACTTGATCTTTTTTCCACTAATGACTTTTGATGGCTACATATACAGTATGTATTTGCATCTATTGTAATCCACCAGATGGGCTAAGCTGAGTCCTATGGACTGCTATTTCCCTTCTTTTCCTGGTTACTGTAACTCTGGAACAAAAAGCAAAGAAGAAATAATTGAAACATTCTGGAGGTATATGAGCAATGAGAGTGGGCAAGAGCAGTAGGGGAAAATGTCACACTAATCATCAATCAAATATAAAACAAAAGGTCAGCATCAAAAAGTCTCCTTTTTTTGTTAATCAAAGCCAAATAGAGTTCCTAAAGGTAATACAAAATTTTAAATTGTACATGAAAAGTATAATGTATCTAAGACTTATATACCTATGTAGAGAAGGATACAGCTGCCTAGAGGTATCCATTTTTTTAAAAAAATAATTGATTGGCTGACTGATTGATGAGTTAAGGCAAACACCATTAAACTTCATCATTCTTTACAATCAGTTCTTATTGATCTTTAGTCATTTGATACATATTTAATTTGTCACATATTAATTAAGTTGTTATTGACAGTATTTGAAATTAAAGAGATAATGCATTCTAAAAGAAATCATTTATGAGATATTTTAACAGAAAAATTAAATTATGAATACTGTTGTGGCCCGGCAGGAGCTGTTAGAGCTGTCGCCAGACTCCGACAGTAAGGGGTCTTATGAGTCGGTCTTGGAGGAGGTGGAGGATCCTGGACAGGGTGTCGACTCTGAGCAGGGCGAGGAGAGACTGGTTGGCCACCAGGTGGTGGCAGAGCATTGAATCAAAGGGAATGTTCATGAAAGCATTTGGGGGTTGTATCAGGATGCATGCAGGCACAGGTCTACTCAGCGAAAAGGACAAAGGAGTAACTACAGGAGGTGATTGCGAACAGCTGAGGCTGATCAAGATCCCCTCCTGCTGATACAAGAGACTGCTGGTGCCACGCCCTGGTTGCAGAAGTCAATGTTCTGTTCCCATCCTAGTGATTGTTCTTGTTCGTGTTCACAAACTGAGAGAAGACAACTTGGATAAGTGGTTTGAGATAAGAGAAGCCGGGTTTGCATTGTGGTATGAGTTATAGGACTTTCTGCCGGAGCTATTATCTTTGTTTATTTGGGCTTGCAGCCAACAAGAGCTTGGACTGATTAAAAGAAACCTTTTTAGTTACGTGGCTTTTGGCTTTCATTCCTGGACGGACAAGGTGCGGGTCAGAACAGAATACTATTCATTTCCTATTGAAATTGGAGTAAGAATTAAATTGGAGTCACTGATATTGAAAGAGTTTCCAAAATTGTTTACTAAACAATTATGTTTAAGAACATAAAAAAGCTCTGGTAGATCAGAGCAATGGTCCATCTAAATCAGCATTTTTAGGTCCTAGCTGGCCAATTGGGTATATTAAGAAATTGAGAAGCATGGACTGGAGAGCCATAGTATCCTTCAACTAATTTTGAAGACTTTCTACCTGCAGTTTTTAAGGTACTAAAGAGAGTCTAGCCTAGCAGCTTTGAAGAATCCAAATGTCCATAAATTTGTCTAATCACCCTTTTGGAACCTTGTTAACTGATATCTTTTCATCACATTTGCTGGCAGCAAATTTTACAGTTTAACTTTGCAGAGCATAACGCATTTTATTGATCCTAAATCACCCCGCATGGATAAGTGTTGTGGCCCAGCAGGATCCAGTTGAGCTGCAGATGGACTCAGATAGCGAGGAACCATATGAGTCTGCCAGGGAAGATGTGAAGGACCCTGGGCAGGGTTCAGACTCAGAGCAGGGACCAGAAAGGTTGGTTGGCCACCAGGAGGCACCTGAGGCATGGAGCAGTGAGGAGGATTCAAGGCAGTTTGTTCCTGACACAAGACAAAGAAGGGCGGAGAAACAGAAGCAGCAGCTCCGGAGGCAGACTCAGAGATGATAATTAAGTCCAGGTGGTTGTGGCTTGGCCCCTCACAAGAGAGTATATAAGCGAAGAAGTTGGGAGGGGTCATTTGCACGACACAACCGTTTGAAACAGCATTGGAATACTCTGACTGTCTTGTATCTGTGCCTGTTGGATTTTGGGTTGCTGCCAACTATTCTTGCATGTGAGTCTTGTGTGAGCCTTTAGCCAAAGGAATTGATAAATCTGTGGTTAAAGAGTGGCAAACAGCCAAGCCTGTGTCTGGGTGATTTGCAGGTTGGACGGGGGATTAGAACAGATAAATATGAGTTTCTTGGCCAAAAGTGTTTTTCTGAAATTTGACCGCAAGCTGACAGAAATGGTGCTGTAATTTTCAAACAGTTTTCAGATAGAAAATCAACCAATCAATCAAATTAGTCCATTGAGTCTCAGCTAGCGCCTGAATAATGGTACCCCAAAAGAGGAAAGTTAAATATTGAACCTCGCCACTCTGGTGACATAATTATGCCAATACCTTTCTTTATGTATCCCTTCTTCCCAATACAGAAAAAAGCTTCAAGGTTAACTTAGATACTCACATATTCAAAACTTTGTTATTGTTGTTAGTTGTGAAGTTGTGTCTGACCCATCGTGACCCCATGGATAAAATTCCTCCAGGCCTTCCCCATCCTCTACCTTCCTCTGGAGTCAATTTAAGGTCACGCCTACTGCTTCGGTGACTCCATCTAGCCATCTCATTCTCTATCGTCCCCTTCTTTTGCTGTCAATCTTTCCCAGCATTAGGCTCCAATGAGACATTTCTTCTCATTAAGTGGCCAAAATATTTGAGTTTTTATCTTCAGGATCTCAAAACTTAACTTAAAACTGCAAATCCCCTTAGGTCATTCTATCCAGGCTTCATTTCCTTATCTACTGTAAGGAAAGCTTTTTATAATGTAGGGATATTTGCTAATCCTAAATGAATGATATTTTGTCCTCAGAATTAATATAGAAAATAGATTGGCATTTCTGGTCTTTGGAATAATAATAAGATGAACCATAATAATAATACCAGTAAAAGGGGGAGTAAACAAATTAATGAAGCTAAATAATATTACAATAACAGTAAATATAATAGACCTTAGAGAGTTGAAAATTATAACAACTTGAACATTAGAAGTTGAAAATCAAAATGAGACTATTGAGTTTGGATGTTTATAGTTCAGTATTTTTTTAAAGTGTTGTGTTGCAATGATGTCAGTATCAATGTGTGTGACAGAGATGGAAACCAAGCTCAATGTTCATTAAAAGATTGTTACAAAGTCTACAACTAAAAAGGGATATCAACCAACATTAGCCTCACTATGTCTATTATCTTCAACTAGTACAGCCAAAAGCTTCTGGGTGGTATCTACTTACTAACTATATTGCTTCTCATTCCCACATGGATTTCCCCCCCTCTGTTTTATCCCAAAACACCCCTGTGACAAAAGGTAGTGAACTAGGAACACCTAATCAAGTCTGCATTGAAATTAAATCAATAATTATCTGATTATAAACCAACACTCTAATCTCCCTTGCTTTCAATATGGAGTATAATTCATTTTATATAATATGGAACTTGTAGATCTGTTTTTTTATGAAACAACTAGCATTTTTCAATGAAGCAGAAACTCATACTTAATATGAATTTTTAAAATCTAAAAAAATGTAAACCTAAAATCTGATTTTAAATATGAGTTTCAAAGGAGGAATCTTTCTTGGACACTTCTATGAAGCTCCTCCCCACCCCCCCACCCCCGTGGTTATACCTAGTGCATTGATGGGCTCAATATGTCACAAATTTGGAAAATGCTTAACTTGACTCTGCTGGGTTGTGATATTTTATTTTATTATTTTATTAACAGTCCAATTATGTGTGTAATCCCTAGGATCTGTCATGCTCTGCTTACCTTCAGGCGGTGTGTTCTCCTTCTGTTGACAAGCCCCTAGAATTTACCCAATGCAGCTACAATTTGCATATGCCCTTTGTTCTTAAAGCAGCTTCAGAGAATTCTCTTCATCAGCTTCTGAAGCCTCCAAAAACTATGCAAGAGCATGGCCCTCTTGTATGACTTCCAGAGAGTCTGGAGGCCACATGAGAGCACATCTCATTCTTGCAGGGCCTCTGCAGCCTCACACAAGAATAGCAATAGCACCTAGACATATATACTGCTTCACAATGCTTTACAGCCCTCTCTAAGCAGTTTACAGAGTCAGCATATTGCCCTCAACAATCTGGGTCCTCATTTTAACGACCTTGGAAAGATGGAAGGCTGAGCCAAACTTGAGCCAGTGAGAATGAGGCATTCTTCCAAGAAGAGTTGTCAGAGGTTGGTGAATGCTGGTGTGTCATCTAAAACATCAGGTTGTGTCACCATGCATGTCATAAGTTCACATCTTATGATGGCTCATCTCTTTTAATGAGAAAGGACAAAGACCAAACTTTGGAAATCTTTTTGGGACAGTGTTTTTTTTAATCATTCAGAACATGGCTGAACCCACATTGCAGGCCTCATATGCAGCTGAGATGTGTGCTTTTGTTTTCTGCCTCTCTGCTCCTGCTTCACATTTCTAGTTGTCTAATGTTATGTATGCTAATCTGCAAGTAGAATATGGCTACCTCTGCCTTTCCCTCCTCAAGGGAGCAAAAGTCAAGAAAGACTGCAAACCTTTGCCACTTGAGAGAGAGTCTCTGAAGAATTGGAGTAAGGAGAAGGAAGCAAAAGCTGAATGGAAACATCTGCAACTAATAAACCTCCAATGGCACAAATGTTGCTATGGCGCTTCATGCATTTGGAGAATAAATAAAAATAGAAGATGCCAGATATAAAAGCATCCATCACTGGCGCTACGCAAGAAGGATGATGCTACGGTGAGACAATGAGGCATAAATAGAGGAGGAAGTGTCCACAGACACAACTGGATGTCTCAGAGGTGTTTGTTGTGCCAAGCCTTGTCCCTCAGATTTCGGAGCACTAGCTAATTATCACATAGTAACCCCTACCCCAAGGGCAACCTTTCTGTTATTAGAAAACCATTGCATCATGGGAAACAGATACTGTTGATGCTGGAAGAAAATGACATTTAAAATTGGAAATAGTGGCAGTAATTTTCCTGTTGGTGGCAAGAAAAAAGAAAGAAAAGGAATACTCTTTTTTTTCCTCCTTACTTTCCTCTGAGAAATGGAAGGCTTGGGGGGCATTTATTCCTTTGCGGAGATTTTTATGCTGCTAAATTCCCATAGGTTTTTGGCAGCTCACGGAGTGCCAAAACACAGGGTTAAAAACATCAGTCATGTGAAACATAACATGACAGTGCCCCCCCCCCAAAGAGGCTATGCTAACTCCCCAAATGCTTTGCTAAAGAATCAAGTCTTCACAGCCCTTCCAAAATCCAGTATAGGTAAAGGAAGACCAAATAACCAGGAGTATGCTGTTCCATAGAAGTGGGCTATGGAGGGACTTTTTGTCTCCAATGTTGATTGATTGATTTGATTTGATTTGATTATACTTATATGCTGCCCTTTTCCCCCGAAGTGGACTCAGGGCGGCTCACAATTCAAATCAGGAAAGGGGGGTACAGACAAAAAAATAAAACGAAACATAACAATACATAATTTAAAAACACACAACAGTCATACCATTCGAGACGGGGGCAACAGCTCTTTAGCCCCAGGCCTGTCAGAACAGCCAGGTTTTAACGGCTTTGCGGAAGGCCTGGAGGGTGGTGAGGGTTCGAATCTCCACGGGGAGTTCGTTCCAGAGGGTCGGAGCAGCCACAGCAGCCACTACCTCTCTTCCGGGTAGTCGCCAGTCGGCACTGGCCGGCGGATGGAATTCGGAGGAGGCCTAATCTGTGGGATCTAATCGGTCTAGTGGAGGTGATTGGCAGCAGGCGGTCTCTCAAGTACCTATAGATGGCATTTTCCCTATAGATGGAATTTTCTCAAGGATGGGACCCTCAGCAAGTCCTCTTAGCAGAGGAGTAATGAGATTTAAGGTGGGTTATAGGGCAAATCTTCCTCCTCACCCCCTCCCTCCCTTTCACCCTCTAAACTGGGAGGAGGGAGAGGAGCCTGTTATCCAAAAGAATGTTTTACCTTTGTATTTCAGTAGACCAATTTAAAGTTTCTGTGAATGCCCTGCAGGTGCTAAGTCAGACCCACTTTAGGTAATTTAAAGGCTCGTTTAAAGGAATTCAGTTGTGTTCCGATGGCAGATCTGTTGGTGTTCGATAATATAAGCTATGTGAGAATGGTATAATGGTATAGTGATGTAGTAAAGGCAGATCACACTCTTGGTATAAAGTCCAGGTTACATCACAGTGTGTGTGTTGTTTCCAAGTTGGTGGTGCTTGCATCCGAAAAGCACCCTTTTTTTTTTAGGAAATAACATCTTTCAGGAAATAATTTTAAAACTCTCTTTTAATTGCACTGATTTGCATCCTCTAGGGTCCTGCCTGTCAGCTCTTCACTCTTGCAGTGCAACACAGGAAGTGAAAAATATAATTAATCAGGCAAAGTATTTTCATTATAATCATCAGCATCTTAAGCTCTTTGTATGTGACTTCCCACTGAGAATCAGTGTGGTTTTTAATATATTAAAGATCATCACGCTTTGTAACAAGAGAATATTCTTTCTCTTATTATGAAGGTAAAACAATTGGAGATCACTTGACTATGATTACAGATAGTATTCGTTAATAGCACGGAATGGTGGGCAGAACTGTAAATTTTCTCCAATTCCTATGTGTGTATATGTGTTTGTAAAAGATCCATTCCAGTTAATGAAGAAAACTGTGAAATTTGGCTGTGGCTAATTGGGAAAAAAAAGTTAAACAAAACACAACTAATGCAGCTGTTTCCAATACAGAGAAAAGCAAATTGTACTTCCCTATTATGTAAGTAATGAGAAGCCAGTAACATCAAAATTTTAAAAAGATGTGATAGCTTTGTATCAATGCCATAAGTATGCTTGAATATAAAGCAGGCAAAGTTATTTAACTCCTTTCAAATCAGGTTTTCCTTTGGGTTAGTTTCCCCATTTCTAACAAGTATTTAATTCTGTAGAGATATAGGCAGGTGTTCTGACCCCCGGCCTGTGACTAAACCAGAACACAGGCTTGGCTGTTTGCCACTGTTCAATTACTGAGATAACGAATCCTTGACTGAGGGTCCAGGCAACTCACGTTCAATAGAGTAGCTCTGCAGCAACCCAGATAGTTCAAACGCAGCAGCACAGATAGTCCAAACGAACAGACACGGCTAGAATACACAGATAGATTTTCTTAACTACTAATTCGAACGGTTGTTTCCTGCAAATGTCCCCTCCCAACGCCTCACCTATAATCTCTCTTGGGAGGGGCCAATCAACAACCACCTGTGCTTAATCATATTCTGTGAGTCTGCCTACAGAGTTGCTGCTTCCATTTCTCAGCCCTTCTCAATCTAGCATCAGGGACAAACTGCCTTTGATCCTCTCCACTGCTCCATGCCTCAGGCACCTTCTGGTGGCCAACCAGCTTCTCTGGTCCCTGCTCTGAGTCTGGACCCTGTCCAGGGTCCTCCACATCGTCCAGGGCAGACTCATATGGTTCCTCACTATCCAAGCCCATCAGCAGCTCAACCGGATCCTGCTGGGCCACAACAGGCAGATTTAATATTTTGGGTTTATAAAATATAATTATATGATCCAGTAATTAATGTGTATATGACCATATTTTCACTGAATCACACTGAAGTCCAAGTGAAGAACTTACCATGTGCATCAGGACTTCCTATTGAATTGATTCTACAAAGTTAACAGCCATGCAACAGGCTGCCTAATTCTCTACCACACATAATAATGGGGTGAAGGAAACATGTCCGCTCATCATTTTAAAAAAAAAAATACAAAGGTTATTCTAGCCATAAACTATAATTTAAATAATACAATAGATAAAAAAATTGCTTTTTTTGGGCAGAAGCAAGTGGTTTATTGTTGTGTCTGCATCAAGTCATAACAAAGTACACAACTTTTTGAGGTCACACAGACACATGTATCGAGTTATGGCAGGGGTCATAGTATAATAAACAGAGAGCAGGGACAGGATAAAAGCTAAATTGTATGTCATTAGATTAAAATGAATTAAAATCAAAAGATGACTGCTTTCCAGTCATGTATAATGCTTTTCTGTGACACTAGCATGGTGCACATTTCAGTGAATCAATGGCATTTACTTCTGAGCATGCAATTCAATAAGACTCTAAGCAGAAAAAGAAACGAGGAAATATTTCTGCAGTGCCTCATCTTTCAGAATACAGCTATACATTGGTCATGGTTCATTTCAAGAAACAGACAACCCAAATACTGAGAACACCAAAGAGCTGAAGATATTTAAAATATACTTATAATGTCCACATCCATAATGTGGGATATATAGACACAGCAATACCTAGATCTGGGCAAAATGTTGCATCTTCCTCTAGGTTGACTGACTTCCCTTAAAATATCTTACCATTCCCAGAATACCCAAATTAGTGTGATCCTAAGGAAAAAATTGAATATTCCCTGAAAAATATTTCTCCTGTTTTGATTTTTCTCATTGCCCTGGGTACTTCTTCATCCAGTTTTCCTGAACTTGTAAACAAAATCTATGGACAAATATTATTTATCCTTAGCATTCAGTCAGGAATTAGATAATGTTTTTCACTTTTGTATTAAGTTCACCATGCCTTCATTTTCCAAAGTAGAAAACAGAGAAACTGAGTCCCAATATTGGCTTTTTTTCATCAAGATTATCTATGCTAATTATCAATTATCTCCAGGCTTTTGGACAGTTGTTGGATCTGGAATCTGCTGAATGCAAAGCCTGTGCAGAAGTAATTGCGATTATAGAAGGCTATGACTATATTTCATCTTTGCATTAGTTTTGTCCACTGATTAGGCAGGAAGAGGAAGAGAAAGAGAGAGAGGGAGAAAGTGAAAGAATGAGAAAGATTTTCATTGAATTTTTGCTGCTGTATAATTATATCCTAAGATGAAAGACTCATATACCTACAGATTTACATTGCAATTGTCATTTTGTTAGGATAATGTGGACACATAACAGTTTCAGGGCAATTTTTTCTGTCTTTCTACGTGCAATTTTCCACTTGCGCCCAGGAGATTTTTTCCCCCCAAATATTTGAAGTGAGATAGTTATTGTATCATTTTAGCTGCTTTTATTAGAAGGACCTGCCAACTTCTAAAAGTTCTATTGTACTTATTTTTTTTCAACTAGAATTTAGATAAACCAAAATAGATCATTCTCTACATTCCAAGTAATGGGATTTTTTAAAAATATTAATTTCATGACTTTATTAATTTTCAGGAACCCAGTTTTAAAAGATTCTGGTTCATTGATTCAGTTCCTTTGACTTTAACTAGGATTTTTTATATTGAATTTTATACCTTTTATTCAGAATACAGTTGAAAGTATGTGCCTTGAATATTTTTCAATCAGGAGCAAAGACGTCATTTAAATATTTAATTAATTTAAAAAAAACCTGAATCAAGACAGCACTGTTGGTTGGTCTCATTCTTCTGAGCATCATCTGGTTGAGCTACTCCCTGTGAGGACAAAATATGGGTACAATCATACAGGTCTCTGGAGAAAAGCAATGTTAAGCATATGTATAATAAATAAAGCAAAATAATAAAATGAAATGTAGACTTTAAAATATTGATGTATTGTATTTCTTTTTTTTATTGGGTTTGTTTTATTTATTTATTGGATTTTAAGGCTGACTCTAAAAAGACTTTGGGTGGCTTACAATATTTAAAAGGTTACATAATTTACAAGAAATATGACCGCCTAGAGAAAATTACATCTAGAAAACAAAAGATGCAATCAGCTTTTACCCTAAGCCTCAGAACATGTGATATATCAGGGGCAAAAGACTTACAGTCTTTTATAAGCCCTCGACTTACAATAGTTCATTTAGAGACCATTCAAAGTTACAATGTCACAGGGGAAAAAAGACTTATGAATGTTTTTCACTTACAACCATTGCAGCATCCCTGAGGTTCACATAATCAAAATTCAGCCATTTGGCAATTGGTTCACATTTATCATAGTTACAGTGCAGAGGTGGGTTCCTACCAGTTCGCACCTATTCGGTAGAACCAGTTCGTCAGATCTACCGAACCGGTTAGAAGAGGTTCCACAAAGTGGACCTGGAAAGCAGGCCATACCTGCAGAAGAGGTTCCCAAAATTTTTGAAACCCACCACTGACAGACACACACAGAGAGAGAGAGAGAGAGAGAGACTGACACAGAGAGAGAGAGAGAAAGAGAAAGAAAGAAAGGAAGGAAGGAAGGAAGGAAGGAAGGAAGGAAGGAAGGAAGGAAGGAAGGAAGGAAGAAAGAAAAAAGAAAGAAAAAGAATGAGAGAGAGATGAAAGAAAAAAAGAAAAAAGGGACAGATAGACAAAAGGAGAGAGAGAGAGAGAGAGAGAGAGAAAGAAAGAAAGAAGAAAGAAAGAAAGAAAGAAAGAAAGAAAGAAAGAAAGAAAGAAAGAAGGAAAGAAAGAAAACACATGGGTGGCAAGCCACTCCCACAAAGGAGGCCACACCCACAGAGTAGGTTCCAAATTTTTTTGAAACCCACCACTGTTGCAGTGTCTCAGGATCATGTGTTCCCCTTTTGCGAACATCTGACTAGCAAAGTCAATAGCGGAGCCAAATTCATTTAACAACTAACTTAACAACTGCAGTGATTCACTTAACAACTGTGGCAAGAAAGGTGGTAAAATGGGGAGATATTCACTTAAGAATGTCTTACTTAGCAACAGAAACTTTGGGCTCAAATGTAGTCATACATCGAGGACTATCTGTCCTTGAAATCTTCTGTATGATCTGGTTGATTGATGACTTTCGAGAAGAGACTACACAGCCAATTGTTTGGAATGGTTTCGGATCTCCTGCCATGGACTAGAAGATCTCCAAAGTCCCTTCCAAACCTATTGTTATTATTCTATTTTATTCAAAGACAAAGTAGCCCAATCCAGCGTAGAGATTGTACAGCTTGATCAGATTATCAAAGACCTCAACTAGCTTGAGTTTGATGACAATGTAAACTGCTCAGTAACAAATCCACATAGAATGTATGAAATGCTTCCCAGTCTTTATACAATTTATTATGATGGGAGGTTTAAACAGTTTTCTTCTTTATTTCACTGGCCAGCAGGCATGGAGAGAATGATTCTGGTTAAAGTAATGTACATTATTTCATAACAATGCTCCAGATTTTCTTTGGCACCGAATTGGTTCTCAGTACTTGGGGTTGCTTGATACACAGAGCGCAAAGCAGTTTAATACTCTTGCTATTAATGTTCCAACCACACTGAAAACACTTCATTAAACAGTCTACGGCAGTATAATTGTTTAATAATATTTTGATTAGGTTATTTAGTTGACAAACTTTGTGGTAAAACATTGTCTTGCTCTCAGCTGACTCATTGGCAGAAAGCAATAGCAAAATGTTCTCAATGTTTATTATTAAAGAAATGAAGAAACAGTTTCTATTTAGACAGCATCTAAAAAAAATCTATCATTTTGATCACTAAGATACTTGAGTTGCAGCGTCCCATTCATAGATAAACCCTTTTTCTTTGCCCTAGAAGATACTATCCTATTTAAAATTTTCAATAGCAATTCTCTTAACCAGAATTTTTTTAAAAAAATGAATTATTATTATTATTATTATTATTATTATTATTATTATTATTATTATTATTCCTATACTTATCTAAACTAATGATTGTCCATAGAGAATATAGGAGTGAGGATCCTCAGAAAGAAAGAAAAAACAGCAACAGTACATGCATTTTATGAAGACCCATGCTGGTTCAGTAGTTAGAATGCAGTACTGCAGGCAAAAGGTGGTATTCAGCAGGTTCTGACCAGTTCTGGAGAACTGGTCATGGAAATTTTGAGTTGTTCGGAGAACCAGTAAATACCACCTCTGACTGACTGTGTCTCCTGAGTCCCAGCTGATCAGGAGTGAAATGAGAAATGAGGATTTTGCAGTAACCTTCCCCTGAAGTGGGGAGGAATGGAGATTTTACAGTATCCTTCCCCTGCCACACCCACCAAGCCATACCCACAGAACTGGTAGTAAAAAAATTTAAATCCCACCACTGCTTCAGAGGTCAATAAAATGAGGACCTAGATTGTTAGGGGTAATACACTGACTTTGTAAACCACTTAACAAAAGCTCTGTTATAAGTCTAAGTGCTATTGCTATTGTTAAAAAAACAGGCATTGAAAGAATTTGTCTACATCCAGATCAGTGGTGGGTGGCAGGCAGTTCACCCCGGTATAGGCATAGCGGTGCCTGGGTACCATTCTGGTACAGTGCTCCGGAGGGGCTGCTCACCTGCCTGAGCTCCTTACCTGAATTTGAGCTTTTCGGCACTTCCGTGCACAGACCATACGGCACCTGAGCAACGCTCCACCCTGCAGCTGGAACATCGTGGAGGCATTGTGGAGGTAAGGAAACATTCATGTGCTGCACATGTGTGCACACGTGCTGCACGTGTGCATGGGTGGGATGCCAGGTTGGAACCCACCACTGATCTGGAACCCACCACTGATCCAAATACATGCTGAAGCAGAAACAAATGTGGTTGAACTGTAACCTGTACCATCGGTTATCATTGCCCATGCTGCCTATTGCTGATGGAGTTATAGGCAGCATACCCCACAATCACTCACACTGGTGACATTACCATGTTGGACAATGGGATGTCTACAAGCAAACAAGCAAAGTCAGGGAGCAACCATCGTGCCATAGTTCAACCCTAAATTGCATACATTTTTTTCTATTGAAGATGTAGCAATCTGGAAAGAATGATATTCTTTCTCAGGTATCTATCCTTAAAGATTATTCTGTTCCCTGTAAGGATCTCTGGCCATGTAACTCTTGACCCAATAGGACAGTGTTTTATATATGGCATTTTACACAGACCAGTATGTAGTCATTTTACAAAGCCACCTGAACTTTGAATTTCAGTTCATAATGAATCCCAGCAGTGAAATCTGCACAATTTATTATTTTAATCTAAATGATGATTACATTGATTTTTCTACTTAGTTCATATTTGCTATTTACATACTTGTATAAAGGAGAAAAGAATGCACATTCATTAACTTTTAAACACAGCAGATGAGGGGGTGGCTACAGCTTCTCCCTCTTCCAAGTCACACTACTGATCTCCAGATATAAAAGGTCACAGCCTGCATCAGGAAAACTTTGTTGACCTGTAGATGTCTCCAAAAGGTCTGGAACCCTAATATAAAATTTCACTTCACATCAAGATCTGTACTGTAGAATCAGGCTATTTACTATATGGACCCAATGAACATCTTTAGTGACACCAACTGCTATGATACCATGGTTAAATATATTTAATATTCATGACCCACTGCTTGCTTTTTTGTAGGACATACCACACATGATGGAATAAACCATTATTAGATCTGAGGTTTGTCCTTTCTTTAGGAATATAAAATCTACCTCTTTTCTTTCTTCATCCTTTTTACAACTCTAAAAATCTTAACATTCATTTTTAATGCTGTTTTAGAATTTTAAATGGTTTGGGGATTTAGAATATGTATTCTTGCAAGCTGTCCAAAGCCAGCTAGCTACATATTTGCTGTGATCATTGTGCATGACTTAATGATATTTAATTTACTCAAAACCTTCTTGAGTTCTGAGAACAACTACATTCATTGCTTGCTCTCTCTCTCTCTCTCTCTCTCTCTCCCTCCCTCTCTCTGTGTCTGTGTGTGTTTGTGTGTGCTTTTTTCCCCTCTGAAATGCTTGGATTCTGCCATAGAAAATCAGAATTGGGAGGAAGGATCAGAGTAGCCAGAAATACAGTGACTTTACTTGACAGGCCTGTCTGATAAATGTCCTGAGCTTTAATGAAAGAAAGGAAAGATATATACATTTCATAATCCTGGAAGGAAACAATTCTCCATACTATTTTTAGCTCTCCTTATCACTCTAAATTCTTAGACAGGCATATCTAAGTCTTTCCTACTGCTAAGATCCTCTCACTCTCCACAAAGGCAAGAAAATGAAAGCTTTTCCCTTTTATATAGAAAGTGCTGCACCTGGGGATTCCTTGCAACTCAAAGTCAATGGAAAGGCTTAGGCCAAACTCAACTTATAAACCCTTCTGGATTGAGTAATTATCAAGTCCTCCTCCTTTCTAAATGTTGTGATCATTTCTAGCTGTTATATGGGCAATTTAATCACTGTTGATTTTTTAGAGTGCAGTCAAATACTTGTAAAAGTCACTTTTAAGGACAAAAGATGTATACCTTTAATATATGTTTAGGCAACATTGATATCTCTCTCTCTCTGTGTGTGTGTGTGTGTGTTTGTGTGTGTATGTGTATGTATGTGTGTATATGTGTCTGTGTGTGTTTTCGTAGATTTTCACGGGTATAGGTATGCTGGTCTTGTTGCATTCGGGTCTTTTCCCATGTAAGATTGAGATTGTCCTGGCAACATTTCGGCGAGGTCTCATTCGCCATATTCAGGCTGGTGTTTTTGGCTTAAAGTGTGGTCAGAGATGCCGTCTTTCTATAAATCTTGGTGTGTGTGTGTGTGGAGTGCTGGCGTTGTTTCAGTAAGTGGATTGATTAGCTGTGTGAGAAACACCCCGACAACATGAATAAATGTGGCGATGCTTCAAACCTGCCAGACATTTGGAAACCAGCCCTGGTAAACAAATGAGCCCCACCCACCACACAGGCCGTTACAACACAAAACAACAATGGACACACAGCCAGCACCTTTCAGCACCAATCCCCCAATCATTATATATATACACGTTCGATTCCCAGCAAGGGTATGGCTAGCTGATGAGAGCTAAATAGCTTGAAATAGATTTATACTAGTCTCCCTTTATTTATTTATCAGCACAAATATAACATATGTGACAAAAAGGCAACAGTAAAAAAAATACTGGGTTTCTGTCTGGATGGTCTCTTGTGACGAGCCGAAGGACAGAGAATGGAAGTGTGACCTTCCTCCCATATTTGGGCATACCAGGGGTCGTGACTTTAAATATATATATATATATATATATATATATATATATATATATATATATATATATATATATATATATATATATATATACATACATACATACATACATACATACATATACATATACATATACATATACATATACATATACATACATACATACATACATACATACATACATATATATATATATATATATATATATATAATAGATAGAAATAGAAATAGAAATAGAAATAGAAATAGATATAGATATAGATATAGAGATAGAGATAGAGATAGAGATAGAGATAGAGATAGAGATAGAGATAGAGATAGAGATAGAGATAGAGATAGAGATATAGATGATATAGATATAGATATAGATATAGAGATATAGAGATATAGAGATATAGAGATATAGATAGATAGATAGATAGATAGATAGATAGATAGATAGATAGATAGATAGATAGATAGATAGATAGATGCGGATTAGTTAGTGCAGATCACTGAAAGGTATATCAAAGTCCAAACATTTCACCATAGAAAAAAATTATGACTAACTAGCATATGTGCCTGTTCGGTCTGCTATTCAGATCCTAAGCAGTGATCCTCAATTTCAAGGCTTGTCTTTGAAGGATTATTTCATTTAAACCTCACCAAGATTGGGCATCCTTTCAAATAGATAACCTCTCTCATTCCTGGATTTGTGGCCCATCTCCAAGAATTATGAGTGATGGCCATGGTTGCCAGAAGATTCTGGGAACTAATCTCACACTTCTGGAGGAGGCTGAAGTTGAAAAAACCTCTTTGAAGATGATTGTCACTGACAACATGTCATAAAAGAATATTTATCTATAATGAAAGGCAACTTTGTTGAAGACTGCAGCCTACATGCTTTGGATTAAAAAGAAGAAAAGGAAAGATGACTAATATGCATATTTGACTCGACAAATAACAATAATAATGCGGTTAAAATAGGTGAAATAATATAACAAGAAAGAAATCTATAGTAGTTCTAAAAATAAAGAGCTGAATTCCCAAAGCCATGCAAGTCTGAAAAACTAGAATAAATAGGACAGTTATATCTGCTCTCCTCATATTATTCCCACTACATTCCACGATTCAATTGATGTTTTGGGTATATTATTCTATTCCAAAGATGAATAATTATTGCACCTTATTCAATAAGGTGGCATCCTTACCCAGCTAACTATAAGTATTTCACATTAGGAAGTCAAGGAAAATGCAAGCTTGCAACCTACTCTGCAAATATATGCGTGACATATGGTTCCGGGGGGATTTCCTGATTGCTTGGCAAAACCTCTTATATCTTAGAGCAGTTTGTGCCGCTTCCTTCCCAGCATGCCAGTAGCTAAGCTGTGGACAGGATTGAAAGTTTTAGCATGATATTATAGGGTGGTAATAACAAGAACTACAATAGAATTGAGCCTGTCTTTACACTGCAGGATACATTTGGTTATTTTCTCTATCCAGAGCAAAAAAAAAAAAAAAAATCATAACCAATGAAGAAGTGATTAACGTTCAAAGCAATTCCCTGTGGTGTAGAATTAGACAATTTTATTACATTGTCTCAAGGCATTGACCCAAATAAACTATAACACAATCTCACATTATGAAGAACAATATAATCTTTAACTTTCTGAATATTAGCAGACCTGCAGTCCAAGGTAGTCGGTGTTTACTTTGAAATAAGCAGGGATGAATTCATTGGGATTAGTCCAAGACAGATATTCATATGATTTTTATCAAGCTCTAGTATAACATAAATAAAATTTATCATTTAAAAAATCCTCACCACATGTCTTAAATCACAAGCTAGGCCTTCAGCAAGGGGGAAATATATATGTATAAGAGGATAATTATTGACTTTTTGTGTGAATACCTCTGTTTTTTTTTTGTTGTTTCAACTACATACAATACATGAGTTTTCTTTAAGATTGTGAATGAAATCCTAGCTTTATGCAACTTAAATGGTAAAATAAATTGCAAGAATGTGGATTGACATAGTGGATTAAGGTTGTAATCTTCAAGCAAGCTAAAGAACAAGGTAATTTGGGTCCCAAGTATCAATAGTTGTTCTACTCTATCCCAATTAGGAAGTTAGTAAGTAGTTAGTTAGTAAGACCACACATAGAATACTGCATCCAGTTTTGGTCACCATATTATAAAAAATGTTGAGACTGTGGAAAGAGTTCAGAAAAGAGCAACGAAGGTCTGAATGTTAAAACATATGAAGAATAGAAGGATGAGGGGTGACACATAGCAGTGTTCCAATATTTGAGAGGCTACCACAAAGAAGAGTGGGTCAACTTATTTCTCAAAGCATCAGAAAGCAAGACATAAACAAGAGATGGAAACTAATCAAGGAGAGACACAATCTAGAATTAAGGAGAAATTTCCTGACAGTGAGAACAATTAACCAGTGGTACATCTTGCCTTCAGCAATTGTGGGGGATCCATTAGTGGCTTTTAGGAACAGCTACTTGTCTGGAATGGTATATGGCAGAGATGGCGAACCTTTTCAGCACTGAGTGCTGAAAAGGGAGCAGGCGCATGGAGGCATGGCACCAAGTGCCAAAAAGCTAGCGCTTTGTACGTGCTCATATGGACTGTGACAAGAAAGAGGAGCTGCCCAGGGGCTGGAAAATGAACTTCTGGTTTCTGTTGCACACATGTGACCCGGCCAGCAAGTCTTCTGGTCACTGCTGTGCATGCCCACATGTCAATCAGCTGGCTGGAGCACATACTCATGCCGGAAAATGGAAGAACAGCTCTTCCGGTTTGCGGCACTGCCACATGCGCAAAGGCCAGCTGAACATTGCATGCACATCAGAAACCCAGAAGAGGAAAGGGGGACACCATGCTTGTCAGGCAACATGGCTCTGTGTGCCACTTTGGCAACGTGTGCCATAGGTTTGCCATCACAGGTATAGGACCACCTGCTTGAGCAGGGGTTAGATTGGAAGACCTTCCAATTGTTCTATTCTGTTCAGTTTGGTTCAGTTTTGGTGTTGGCAACCCATGGATACCTACAACTGAGTAACTTGCTCCAACATGGATTGTAACAGGTGTGAAATGTTTAACTTGGCAGATGCCCTGTTCTCAAATTCCACTCCTTCACTGCCCAACTACATGGTAAGACCCAGCTGATATTAGCTGATTTCAAAAAAATTAAACAGAGAAATGATTGGATAGCAACACATGAATCTCATGAATTTGCAGTGCAGTATATACCTTTATAAAGCCATGGTGAACTAATAGTTGGAATGCAGGCTATTTCTGCTGACTGCCAGCAATTTGGCAGTTCGAATCTCATCAGCTCAAGGTTGACTCAGCCTTGCATCCTTCCGAGGTAGGTAAAATGAGAAGTCAGATTGTTGGGAGAAACAGGCTGATTTTGTAAAACGATTAGAGAGGGCTATAAAGCACTGTGCAGCGGTATGTAAGTCTAAGTGCTACTGCTATTTATTAAGCTATTGAAAGAAATGTTTCATTGCCTTAACAGTCCCATCTTAGGCACTTCTAATTATTATTGTGAACTACTCAGATGTGCAAAACATCATAAAAATAGCAAAATATAGTGAGGTATTATGGAATTTTGTTTATTAAGTAGTGGAAAATAAGGACATTTTTTTTATTTACTAACATAGCAAAAAAGTGACCTTGTCACCTACACATTCTAAGAACCATTATAGGGGTTGCAATATGATGGAGATAAATTGAGCAAAAGACAGTAGGAATGGCATAAAATGCATTATATTTTAATGTGATGTGTCCTAAATTGATAGGATACCTGAAATTCCAGTATTGGCTAAATGCATACTTAATTTTTTTACTACAACATGTAACATGAACATAGCCAGAACATTTGCATATTTGGGGATAATAATAAAATGTGTACATTCCAAAAAATGAATACGACAGTAAAGATATTATGGAAATATGTGCATACAAGTGCATTATATTTGGCAAAAGCTGCTTGAAAAGAAATATATCAAATGTTCAATAGCAATAGCAATAGTTAGACTTATATACCGCTTCATAGGGCTTTCAGCCCTCTCTAAGCGGTTTACAGAGTCAGCATATATTGCCCCCAACAACAATCTGGGTCCTCATTTTACCCACCTCGGAAGGATGGAAGGCTGAGTCAACCTTGAGCCTAGTGGGATTTGAACAGCCGAACTGCTGAACTGCAGTCAGCTGAAGTAGTCTGCAGTGCTGCATTTAACCACTGCACCCCTCGGTTCACCAGAAGTAGGAGCCAGATATACTCCTCATGAGAAACTATTTCTGTTCTTTATGTCACTGGGTTTTTTTTTCTGCAGCCAGTGCAAGTCCTAAATTTGGAAGAATGGCCCAGGAGGGCTACTGAATGATATATTTCCCCTTGGCTTAATGAGGTGTGGGTTCATGAATAAATTAATACTGGTGTACCCTAGGCCACACATCTGCAAAGGAAGTGTAACGACTTTCCATTACATCAACAAGAATTTCACAAAGAATAGTGCCCTTTCTTATTTGGAAGAAATTTTTAAAAATGTTTCTGAAATAAAACTTTATTTTCCTTTATTTTTCAAAAAAGCCTCCAGTCATATTTACATCCACAGACCCCGGGGTCTACTGCCACTTCCCCATTTTTCAATGGAGATAACAGTTCCTTGTAACAATATGGGGAAGGAAGGAAGGAAAGAAGGAAGGAAGGAAGGAAGGAAGGAAGGAAGGAAGGAAGAAAGGTAGGTAGGTAGGTTAAAGAGAAACACATCAGAGCACCTGTATCAATTACATGAGTTTCCTTTCCCTCCCTTCAAATGTCAGATGAAATTTGCACTCTTCCTTTCTGTTCACTCCAATTTAATCTGCCAACCAACTCCTCTCCTATCCCTCCCCGAAACTCCTGCAGCCTTGACAAACAGGGTCAATTAGCCACAGAAAACAGTTCTGAACAACAGTAGTAGTTACCAGTCCTGAATAAGCCCCAGTGCTCCTTAACTGTGTACATCCAAGTAAAACGTGCTCAAGATTTTGCAGTCAAACCCCAGGAGCTAAAGCTGATTATTTCCCTTCCTTATTATTGTGTGGCAGTATAAGTAATAAAATATTGGACAAAACTGATGGTGAAGCAGAATATCACAGGGAGAAATTTAGGTACACTTAAAGGAAAATCGTACAGCCCCCCAAAACAGTTTTTTTATATAATTAGAGAGAATAGATTGTGCATGCTTCTCTATTCCATTGGAATGGAATTTTTGATGTTTATGTTATCTGCCCATCAGACATCATGTTGTAGCCAATGTTATTAAAAAAATGTTTAACAGTAACATTGATTAACACATATAGGACTATTTACTGAGAATTCTAAGCCACCAAAGGAAGTCCTTAATTTATGATCACAATTGGGATCAGAATCTCACTTGCTTAAGCAAAGCAGTCATTGAGTGGGATATCATGTGACTGCTTCACTTAACCCTCAAGGTTGCTGCACTATTTGCTGCCCTCCTTAAACAAGAATTGAGGGTTATTAAGCAGGTAAGGAGGGTGCCTTAGGGGAGTGCAGGAAGCATTGGGACACACAGCATATACAATGGACCAGTTGGAGAGTAGTGCCATAGTGTAGTGCTGCAACCACTCCTGAAAGTAAAAGCCACCCTCAGTGCAGCACAGCAGAATGGCATAAAACTTCCATATCCTGGGAAAGGTCATCACAACAGAGAGGTTAGGCAACACTGTTGATGTGGCTGGCCATGGTGTGTGGCCTGAGGCAGCATTTATCAGGAGCAGTGGTGCTGGTGCTGAGGCCAAAGTAGAACCCCTGGGGCACTAGCAGCTGGCTGAGATTGCTGAATGCCTCCAGTGGGTTAAACACAAAAGAATGTAGGTTTAAAATAGACAGCAGAAGAAAGAACCTGGCTATATGACCTGTCAATCAGTGGAATTCGCTGCCACATAAAATTGTGAGATGTCCTTTACTGGAGTTGCAAAACAGAAGCTGTCAGAGATATTCAAGTGGATCATACACTGAACAATATTTTAACTAGATATAGGCACCATCTAATTCTACAACCCAATCAATCAATCAATCAATAATATTTATTTGGTCAATGACCAGCAAACTCTACAACATAAGACTCCAGGGCTGCATGCAATTCCCAAGCCTTTTACAACAGCCTTCAGATTTTCACAAATGTAACCAAGACATTGTAATTTCTAATGGGACTGATACATTGGAGAAATAATCATATGAGTTGTTAGCATAATTTCATTTGGATTAAATTTAAAACTAAATTCAATCAAATGCTTTTTTTTCTCCATAAGCCCAACCACTTGTTTAATACTAGCCCCTTGCATACTGAGCAACGTGCCTGCTCCTTTTAGCCAAGGGAAGGACTTGTCTTGGAGAAGTAGTGTATCTATATATATTCTTAGAAAAAAAAATGTTTCCTTACTCAAACTTCCAGAAATTTGAAGTGGTTGGAAATGGTTGGAAGGTCAAGGTGGAACTAAGGAATGTTGACAGAATTAGGGAACTGTGGTTTATAGTACTCTAGCACTAGCACTCAGATTTACCGTGTTTACGGTAAATAAGACAGGGTCTTATTTTCTTTTGACCCCCAAAATAAGCGCTTGGCCTTATTTTTGGGGAGGTCTTATTATTTTTGAAGTGCAGGAGATGGCGAGCATGGTCACCTCATGGTTGCTGCTGGGTTGCAATATTTTCAGGGAGGACTTATTTTCAGAGGAGGGCTTATCTTAGCATATGTGCTCAAAAACCCGAATTGGGCTTATTATCTGAGGAGCTCTTATTTTGGGAAAAACGGGGTGTATACTGCTTCACAGTGCTTTACAGCCCTCTCTAAGTGGTTTACAGAGTCAGCATATTGCCCCCAATAATCTGGGTCCTCATTTTACTGGCTTTGGAAGGATGGAAGCAGAGGTGGGTTCGTACCAGTTCGCACCTATTCGGTAGAACCGGTTCATCAAATCTACCAAACCAGTTAGAAGAGGTTCCACTAGTGGACCCGGAAAGCAGGCCACACCTGCAGGAGAGGTTCCAACAATTTTTGAAACCACCCCTGGTGGGTGTGTAATGTCCCACAGTTATCTACGCATTAATAATGATCTAGTAATATTTCCTTATACATTTTAGGGACCTTTCCTTACATAATTGATGTTTTCTTTCATACTTTTGGATTTCTAATTTCTGTTTTCCTTAGTTGGCAATTGCTAAAACCAATCCCACGTGAAAAAGTATTCAAAGCCTTCTTGATTTTAATTGTCAATTTATTTATTCCTGTACATTGTAATATTTATTCATTTACATATTTCTGTTCTTCCACTGTTGTGAAAACACAATTCCAGCAGCTGCTAACATGTGTAAAATTAAATATATATTATACTCCTTTTCAAATAGCCAACCAAATATTCTGGTTTTAATTCCATATCTTGCTTTATGATTGCTTCTAACCACTAACTTCTGAATAGCTACTTGGACCAACCTAAGTACTAATTCATAATTTCATATCCGGTCACATGGCCGGAAAGCCACTCCCATCTGGTCACATGGGTGCCAAGCCACTCCCACAAAGGAGGCCACACCCACAGAGTAGGTTCCAACAATTTTTGAAAACCACCACTGGATGGAAGACTGAATCAACCTTGAGCCAGTGAGACCGGGACTGCCAAACTTCTGGCGATCAGCAGAAATAGCCTGCAGTACTTCATTCTAACCACTGAGCCACTGTGGCTTATTTCTGCAGTCCAAAAGATGCTGTTTCAAAAGGCAACTGGACTTTCTTTGTTCTTCCTCAAAGATGTTTCATTTCTCATCCAAGAAGCTTCTTCAGTTCTGTGAGTGGCCTTGTGCAAGGCAGTTGAAGGCCATTTTGGAGGAACATTAACAATGGGTAAAAATCCAATGCCATCTTCTTTGTCTCCCTAGATATGTCTAATTTAGATTGTTTTTTAGGTCACATATCTAATAACTTGCAGCCCTTTCAGTATCTCTGCTATACATATGCTTCTTTCCTTTGCCCACCATGAAAGCATCTTGTTTATTCAAGTGGGATTCCTTTGCTTTTGAAGCCCAGCTCATAGTTTTACAAGGTTGATTAAACAGCATTCTTATGCCAAACATCTTCTTGTTTTGATTTATGAGCTTCATTGTCTATTTCTCTCCCTTTTCTCTTTTTCTCTTTCTCTCAAAAACTTCATTTGGGATTCGTGGGTTTCTTCACTGATAGGAACACCAATTGGCTAATAGATCTTGATAAATTCAATGAAGGTTAGAGAAGTTAATATTGGAGAGTGCAAAAGGATAGCATGGAAATGCCATTTAAACATGTAAGTAGAACCTATTGTGGAAGGAGAGAGACGAGTCTGCAATCCAGCAGGAAAAGAAAAAGAATAAGATTTAAACATTTCCAATCCCCCCCCCCAAAAAAAAAGTGGCAGTGCCTACGGTACTGCCTGGAGAACTGGTTCAGGGGCATGGCAGCTCTCCATTGCTGCCTGTTCCAGTGACCCAGGCTGCCAAACCACTACTGATTCCGCAGAACTGGTAGGAACCCATCACTGAAACACATCTAGGAAAACTAGCTCTAACTTTACAGGAAATTTATGTACATTAATAGAGCCTTGCAAGTCCTTGCATCCCCCTCTCTATTCATCACTAGAGTCAAATAAAGTAAAAAAGATTCCCACATTTGTCATGTTCTATTCCTTCTGCCAATTCAGCTGCCACTTATCTGATCATTGTCTAGTCTGTAGTTCTCCCAAGGTCATTCCTCAACTTATGACCACAACTGAACTCAAGATTTCTTTTGCTAAAGGAGATATTTGTTAAGTGAATTTTACACTCTTTTTTTTGCCCCAGTTGTTAAATGAATCATTGCAGTTATTAAGTTAGCAACACATTTCGTACGCGAATATGGCTTCCCCATTGGCTTTGCTTGTCAGAAGGTTGCAAAAAGGGATCACATGAATTTTGGTTTAACATGATCATGGGGATGCTGCAATGGTTGTTAAGTGTACTTCTATCTGTACTCCACATACTTCTATTGGTGGTAGCAAGGTGTTGCCTTCTTCCAAGGTCTTTGTGCAGTTATCCAAGACAATACAGGGGTGATATTCTTGTAGGTGATTCAGCCAAACAATGATGAAAGCAGTGAGACACCATTACAACACAAGTCCCACCCCTTTTGTGCATGCAGCAACACAATGCATATGCAAATGCTTTTGTCAGGAAAACACACTGCTGTTTTCAACCTTACTTAGCTTCCAAGCCCAGTCAAGGAGCTGCCACCTGCTGAGACTTCAATTAAATTAAAGGCTAGATTAAAGCTAAAAGAAATCTACAAGAATTCTAGCCGTCTGTCATTCCTCTTTTGGCACGAGAGCCTTGAGACAAGGACAAATTAGGTCACTAGCTTGTCACAAAGCCTGTCATCTGAAACAGCCTATTTATAGTTCAATGGATAGGCCTAATGAAACATTATTATTGCTTTTATTTGAGCATTTCATAGAAATAAAACACTATTTATGCCTCGCTTTTCTGCAATGGAAAATAACACTAATTGCCAGATCAGATCAATTTTTCCCCTGTGATTCAAGTGGGAACTATATGTGTATAGCTGCAAACTATAACAGAGGCTCCAAAGTATCATAAAATGCACAATAAAAATATGTGTCTCTGTCTTCACCTGTTGTAAATTAGCATTCACACTGTTGTCCTACAGTTCATTGAAATGGCAATTATGTCTTTTTTACAGTGTGGCTCAATAAGCATTTATTCAACCTCAAATGTATTCTCTAGTGACTAAGACATTGGCACAATCAATGCAGTCTAATTGCTAAAATGCAATTTTTAAAGAAGAGAAAGAGACAGATATTTCTTTCCCCAGAACTCATTCATGTACAGAGTCTTTAAAAATTCAGTTGCCCATAAATCTGTTATGTTTTGATCCTCAGTCTAATGTACATTGCGATCATAAGGAATAACTGAAAGGAAATATAAATATGCTAGTCAAAATGTTATTCATTTATTGATGTGATATGTTGTATTTTTCTATCAGCGTAAACATTAAAATGTAATATAATATTATAAGATAGCTTTATAAGATATAAAACACTTCCAAACTTGCTGAGTAAAAAAAAGTAAATTGCACAATTGTTACGCATGTTATGGAAAATTGATTTGATTAACATTATCTTTGCACATATTGTATTCTACATTATCTAGAATGTTTTATGAATGTTATAGTCAACAATTGAAAAATATGTTTAAAAGGACACATTAGAGGAAGTGAATCATCTGCAGAACTGCATATAATCACACATACCTTCAACCTACACGAAACATATAAACAAGTGCACTGTTTAAAAAGTAGACAAATATAAAGAATTTTTCACAATACTAGCAAGTAGAGAAACCAAACTTAAAATTACAACAAGAGACAATAAACAAAGTTGAACATAATAAAAGTATCCATGCTGTATGTGTGAATACATTTTAACACAGAGACATACAATAAAGAAATAGAGAGGAGATACTGTTGGGAGTATAATCTTGTAGCACCAAGTTAAGAAAAATATTTTCAGGTAACACATATGGCTAATTCATGCACCAAGATATCCTGTTGTTCTTTGTTGATTTTGTATGTGATCCGTGTGGCTCCTTTCATTTTCAGTTGCTACTTGTTCAAAATCAAAATGTGTGTGTGTGTGTGTCTGTGTGTATGTGTGTGTGTGTTGTATTTGTGCTGATAAATAAATAAAGGGAGACTAGTAATAGTAGACTATTTCAAGCTATTTAGCTCTCATCCATACCCTTACTGGGATTTGAACCTGTGCTGTATTACATATTAGGCAATTGTGTTAGCCACTAAGCCACAAGGTTCTCCTCTTTTATCAGCTTAGCCAGGGAAATAGGTATGTCTTTAGTGTCACAACCTCTGGTATGCCCAAATATGGGATAAGGCATACTGCTTCCTTTTTCTGTCTATCGGCTAATCACAAGAGACCATCCAGACAGAAAGCAATTTTTTTTACTGTTGCCTTTGTTACATTTGTGTTGTATTTGTGCTGATTGATACATACATACATACATACATACATACATACATACATACATACATTGTATGTGTATTTTTCACACACACACACACACACACACATACACACACACACACACACACAAACACTTAGCAGATGCAATCCCTGGCCAACTTTGCCTCAAAAGCTAAGTAGTTTTGGGGCTGGTTAATACCACAGTTGGACACCATATGAAATCCCTTGGCTATAGATTAACTAGGTTATCAAAAAAAAACAAAAAACATTTTATCAGGAGTCAACCTGAACCAGAAGGAGACTTTTCTTAACATTAAACATTTTAAATTTAGCATAATGTATGTATCTAAATATAGAAATTTCATAGACTTTAAAATTCAGATTTATTTTTTAACTACAGTTCTGTGTAGAAACAAGATAGGGGAGACTCATGAGATTTACTAACTGGAAATAGAACATCTATTTATCCTACCCATTTGTAGATGGAGGTTTACAAGGAAACACCAATTCTGTTATCTTCTTCTCAGTTTACATGCAATAAAGGTTCTTCCTTGCTTCAAATTCTTATTTATATCTCTTTTAAAAAACACATTAATATCCTATCTCCCAAGAACAGTATTATGAAATCCAGTGACCTCTGCCAAATTGGTATTTGGACCTTGCCTTCTCTCACCATGTGGACATAGTTACCCTGCTGTATTTCAAAAGTCAAAAGCATTTTTCTTTCCCCTAACTCATTCTCCCTTCTTCCAAACATGCCTAAGGAAGAATGAGTAATATACTCCCAGGTGTTTTGATTTCAATCCTTGAACAGAGAAGGACAAATTGGGAGTTATAAAGCAAATATCTGAAAGATATCAAATTGCTTAGCTCTGTGTCCAAGCAGACATGGGCAACTTATATTCAGAGTTGGATATGGCCCTAAACGTTCCTTTTTAATCCCTCGTGGCAATTTCTTACCCTTTTAAAATGGAAAACAGATGAAAATGATAATGTAAGACTTAAAATATAGAGTTCATGATTAAAAAGAACAAAGTGAGCCCAGCTGTTTTAAACTATATATGTGATGGGATTCTACCCACTTTGCACTTTCTACCTGCCCTCAAACACCCTGTCCAAAATGCCAGGTTTGGCCCTTTGTTGCCAAGAAGATTCACTCCTGTGATAAAAGACAAAGAAGAGATCCATATTTCCCACTCCATCTGCCAAACTGTGGATTATTTCCTATGTATTCAATGAATCTATCTCCCCTAGCCAAACATAACTTTTATATGGACAGAACATTATTTTTGCCTAAATTAATAAATAGTAATAAGAAAAAAATAGATTTGCTTCCATACCTTGGAAGAGCTTTTTTCCCCCTTCATTTCTTCTGGGGAACCGGATAAGGTCCTCAGCTGGCTGCCATCTGTTTGTTAATCACTGGTCCTCCTGGTTGATGAAGGATTCAGGAAGATAACATTTGTTAGTCTATTCAGAGTTGGCACACACTTTCCATGAACCCAACAGTTTTGAATAGCTTTCATACAGTTTCCAAAGTCCTCCTTATGGGGAACACTTTTAAGAAGATGAGCACATTGCAGCTTCAGAGGAGAACACATTTTCTGGACATTTTCAGTGGGCTTCAGGATGGGTCATAGTACTGAGATGGAATCAATTACCTCTGTTGATAAACTTTGGCACAGCTGAAACAGGGAAGTTACAATCTTCCTAATATTTATCTTTCAGCAACCTTCAACGCCACCAATCTTTCTGACTTACAAGGTTGATGTCAACCCAACAAGGTGATCAGGCTAAGAAACCAATGCTATATATATCATGACTTGTAATGGAATGTGGTTCTTTCTCCTAACTTTATCTTTGTATGTAGTAGAGAAGGGCCTGCTTAAGACATTTACCAAAATGAATTTCTTGGCTGGGGCTCAACCACTCTTATCTGATTGGTAAGTGGTCTTGGTAGTGGTTCTTTCTCCTTTCTTTCAAGATCATTTCCTATACCCTCTACACGTATGTATAAATAATGCTGTTTCTTCTCATGATAACAATTTTGGTCACTTCACATATGGACTACTGCTATATGAGTTGAACTGGTTACCAGTAGTCTTCCAAGTCCAATTCAAGTTGCTTGTTGTCACCTACAAATTGTAGATGGTCTGACACCTGCTTAGTGGAGCAATCATTCTCCTGCTGTTTCTGCCCATCCCATAAGAGCAGACAGAGTTGGAATGCTGGAGACTTCATACATTAAGCAATGTCATTTGATGGTACTCAATCTTCTCTTTTGCAATGCTTGCCTTTTAGAACAGCATCACCCCATGGATTCAAACCTCTACAATCCTACTCTTCTTTAAATATTAGAATTAAAATAGAATAGAGCTGGAAATGTGCTTAGAGGTCTTCTAATCCAACCCCTTGCTCAAGCAAGAGATATTCTCTGAAAATATACTTTCCCCCCCAGGTTTAGGCTAAGATGAGATGTCAGCTCCCTCTGTGAGAGGTTTATGGGTTTTTAAAAGCTGCTTGCTCCACTGAGGTGACCATGTTGCTTAATATTTTATACCATTGTTTTTAATTATTTTAAATAATAAAATATTTATTTTTTTATTATATGGGCAGGCTTAGAAATGTGACAAACTTATAAACAAATAAATACGTGAATTGGCAGGGTGGTAGGCAGGGAAGAAATATCCCCTGAGTTATTTCTATCTGAGAAAGGGTATAAGACTTAATCTAAATGGTTTGCTTAAAAACTATAGACTAATTGTGTTGACCTGAAATAGAATCAAAATGCAGAATGAATGAACAAACAAAGAAACTTAGTCAGTTCCATCTAGCAGGATCCAGCAGTTTCAAAACCTACCACTGATTTTAGCAAAAAAAAAGCCAGCCTGGAACATGTGATTTTCTTCCCTTTACTGCCTTCTTTGCTAAGGTACTCTGCAGAGTTTTACAGAGGATTAATCTTCTGAAGTTTTAAACATATAATTTCTTTGTTCAAGGAAAAGAAAAACTTGAAAGCTGCCCAGCTGACTCTGATGAGAGGGAAGGCACAATGTTCACAGTGCGTTGGGAACAAGCCCGCCTTTGAAATCGTGCACATGTGCCATGAAGAAGCTTAATTTCCAAAGACGGAGACCTTCTTTCTCTACCATCATCTCTCTCTGTATTGCTGGAGCCACATTTGGGTCAACTGCAGGGGAGCTTTCAAGCCAACATTTATGTTTCAAAAGCAAATACAGGTAACCAACTGATTCTCAATTTCTCCTTTAAAAATGTAGAAAATAGCTCAGTTCTACTTCTGCTGTTCATTTTGGTTGACTATTAGTGTTCAGTCAGGGAACCATTAAATACACATATAAAAGAAAACCCCCAATGGTCCACTAATATGCTTATGCTTTGAGGGAATCATAGATGGTAAAAAGTAAAGACTCCATCAAATTAAACTGAATTTCATACAGGTGGAGTTTTATTTTTTTGTTCAGAGTTTTTTTAATTGTTTTCTTTTGTTCGAATGACAAAATGGAAGCAATGTACTTGAAAAAGCAGTGCCTTTTTCAAGATGTTTTTCAACTACTCAGTCTGCCCTGATCGTCCCTGGTGGTATCCTAATTGAATATTAATCAAGCTTCTTCTTATCTCAAACACAGTTGGTCAACTACTAGGAAGAACTAAATTCATGCTCCACTGAACCGTGACTAGATGACTTTGAACAGTTATTATGAAACAGCTCAAACTACATAGAAGGATGATTTAAGGGTATACACTTGGAAACAGCTCTTTAAAACATCTATGTCTTTTCTCGGGATTACATGGTTACCATCTGGAGCTACAATGTGATTCCAAGAAAATAAGCATTTGATTAAGGGTTTCTCAGTCTCTTCTATGTGTGTATCCCTTCATATTTTTCTCTTTGAATCTGAAGCTCTGCATCAATATACTTTGGAATTGTTTATCTGAACATATGAATGCTTAACTGCAGACCTTTTCTGCAGTGTTGATTTATAGGTTCTCTCTGTCATCAGTGTGATGATATATCATTAATAAAGATACATTTTATATCGACCATAACAATAGCTGATGCTATAAATTACTTGTGTAGAAATACTCTATTTTGATATATTTCTTGAATCAAGGCTACAAAGTAAAAGGTCGATCTTTAAACTCCAAATGATGTTTATATTCTTATTGATACATCAGTGTTAGAATTCACAAATATTGACTATCTGAAGTTTCCATAGTGTGGATTCAAGGAGAAAGCATAAGAGGTAGAAAATGGTTTTCTTCAAGATCTAGAGTCTAGATATTGATTCAATTATACACTTGCTTCATAAATACAACTCTCCACTCTCCTCTGTTAGATGTTTTTCATTTTTTTTCCTGCATACAATTTTCTAAAGAAATTTTCACAGGTTGAACTACATGACAGTAATTTGATAGCATTCAATTGTGCTAAAACCATGCATGATATGAATTATTGCCACTTAATTTACATGCTGTCATATCTTGTTTAATTATCCCTTTGTCAGTTGCATCCACAGCTGATATATGAAAAGAAAAAGGTAGGAAAAGCTACTCACTATTGTATAAGTATCCAGATATTTCAAAATATAAAATATACAAGAACTAAAGAAAAGTGCTAAATCAGCTTAATGTATTTGCCAAGGCTTTTAATGGTGATTTCATATGTGACAATTTCTGAATTATGTTACAGACCTGTGGAGAGACTACATTTGACAAAAGCATAAAAATATAAGGCTAAGGACATTTATAGCAGCTCACAAAGAACTGACTCCCCTATATTAAATAATAAATGCCACCAATCTAGTTTTCATCTATTGGAAGGAACATATCCAAAACCTGAGGAATTTACTTGGAGCTGATGAAAAAAAACAAAAAACCCCTCATTGATTAATCCAGGAGCTGCTGATACAGTTCTATAGAGGAATTATTGAATCTGTCATCTGTACCTCTTTAACTGTCTGGTTTGGTTCTGCAACTCAACAAGACAGACACATAGACTTCAGAGGATAATTAGAACTGCGTAAAAAAACAATTACTGCCAACCTGCCTTCCATTGAGGACCTGTACACTGCATGAGTCAAAAAGAGGGCTGTGAAAATATTTACAGACTCTTCGCATCTTGGACATAAATTGTTTCAACTCCAGCCCTCAAAATGACTCTATAGAGCACTGCACACCAAGACAATTACACACAAGAACAGTTTTTTTCCCTGAACACCATCACTCTGCTACACAAATAATTCCCTCACCACTGTCAAACTATTCACTAAGGCTGCATTACTATTACTATCACCCATCTCCTCCCACTTATGACTGCTTGACTATAACTTTGTTGCTTGTATCCTTATAATTTATATTGATATTGATTATTTCCTGATTTCTTATTTGTACCTTATGACTATCATTAAGTGCTGTGCCATGATTCTTGATGAATGTATCTTGTCTTTTTATGTACCCTGAGAGCAGAGGCACCACAGACAAATTCCTTGTGTGTTCAATCACATTTGGCCAATAAAGAATTATGTTCTATTTTCCTTTTTGTGGAAGATGTTCATTTGAGATTTTTGCTTCCTAGCAGAAACTCAGACAACACGCCGAGATAAATACTGTTACTCTTGTATGCTTATTTTTTTATTATTTTGAACTTTAAAACGTTACTATACTATTTTAAAGTTTCCCCTCAACTGTGAAATTTTTGTATTGCCAGTGTGAGCAGGCCAATTCCTATCTTCTGATATTTCTGAATGAGATGGCATTGTGTTTAATGGTAATAAGGCATTGTCCAGCTAAATGGAGCAAAATGTTCCTTACAAGGAACATCATATTAAAAAAGATCTTGATGCAGTTTATGAGAGATAGGTGCCCAAGGGGAGAAAAAACAACCCTACATTCAATTAAAATATGAAGAGCAAACGAGAGGGATGTAATTGTGTGGAGTAATAAATGAAACACTAAATCACCAAATCAGTCTTTTTAGAGCAGTCACTATTCCTGAAAATCAAATGATCACTTTTGCAAATGTTTCTCAACTAGCAACCATTTTTTCGTTAAGTACTCATTCTGTAAAGACCAGTACTGTCTTTCTTGTCAACGTCTTCACATATTCAATCAATTTCAAATGTTCAGGGAAGGAAAATAGCAGACATCAGAAGAGTCATATATCAGTAAGAGGATGGTTGAGGTAGAAGGAAAGAATTATTGGATTTGGTACACACACACACACACACACACACTTTTCCCTTGGGGTTACAAGGGAAAAGTGGTTGTGCTCCAAGTGTGATTCTCTCAACATTAAAATCCCTTTTTAAAATATTCACCAATTTTTATGAAGAAAAAGCCAAGAAATTGGAACTGCCAGGATTGCATTCTTAGCAACTTAGGCCATCCCACCATGAGAGAGAGCAGGGGGAGAGGAGAGAGGGAGAGAGAGAGATGGTGTGTGTGAGAAAGAGTTTAAGAAAGGGAGACAAATATTTTATTCTGAGTGAAAGTCACTTTGAAGAGCTTCCTTTCCAATAATGGAATGTCAAGACTTTAGAGCTATTGTGAAGAAGCATAGAGTTACAGATAAGGTTTTTCATGAATGCCCAATTGTGTTCTCTGAATCTTCTTCTAGTTGCTGCTCTATGAAATTACCCTTTACAGTCAAAGTTTTTCTCAGCAGCTAATATCCAAGGATGGCCAGTTAACAATTTCAGCATTAGGATGTCATTCTCATAAGCTCTTTGTTACGTCAGTAACCTCCTAAAAATAATAATAAAGCATAAGGAACTATTCAGCACTGGCCAGAAGATATTTATAAATGGTGCCAATGACCTTCTATTTAACTGTAGCTCTTAACTCTAAAGATTTTTTTTTGAAACACATATACAAAACATCCCTCACAGTTTTTCACTGCCAAGGCACTTTGCTCCTTGGCTTGTATGACAAGAATTCCAAAGGAAAGAAAATTATCTTTATAAATGGAATTTTATGACAAGCATTATTTTAAAATTGAAATAAACAGCAGCACAGTCTTTTTATAGATCAACTTTATTCCTAAAAATACATACCATTTATAAGGATAAGTCTGTCATTTTCTAACCATAGGATAAAAAAGCATTTATTTTTAGTTTACTAGACTATCTTTTGCCAATTGTTCATTTTACAATGCCATTGTCAACAATAAAGAATGGCATTTTGGTGGGTGAGATACAATAATACTGTGGGAAGGGAGTGGAAAAAGCCTCACCATGTTATCTATGGACATATGCTGATGTTAGCATATTTAGGACTTCCATATTCTAGAATTCAAAACTATTGTGTAAATTACAATTTCCTAAATCTGTGTCATGATTTTAAGTAGCATTTTAATTCCATAGCGATCTTATTCCAAAATTTACTGATTTTGAAAAAGAAAAGGACTAGCCTCTACAAACTTCATTATAGTACTGCAAATTAAAGTTTTCATATGTTAAATTATTCAATATATGTAGGGTAAAGTTTTTTTTTCTAATTGCATGTACCTCAGTGGGACCTTAATCTCATGGCAATGAAATGGAGAAATTCAGGATTGTAAATCTCAAAAGACATATACAGAAATATATAAATGCTACTGTATAGCATTGAAAATTAAGGGAAGATGCCATAAAACATTGATATTTCATGCAGATTTGACAACTCCAATGTCATCTATCCTAACCCTGCCATCATCTCGCTATATTCTGCAAAAATGGGAAGAAGGTTCTATATGTGTGGGGCCTCCAAGGTGCTTAAGAACCTTGCACCAAGATTGACCCCAAGGGTTCAGAATACTGGGGAAAATCTGTTGCAAATTATCTGGGGAATAATTGTCATGATGGGGAAGTGTGCCTTACTGCCTGTTGCCTGCCCACCTGCCATCCATCCATCCATCCATCCATCCATTCCTCCATCTATCTTGGTGACTATAAGATAAGAACAAAAAATATTTATGCATTTAATGCCTCCATTGCTGATGCAGGTTGAGGCTGATTACAAAGATAAAATAATAATTTAAAACTGGCTAGCCAGCAATGAGCAAATATGCACCATTCTTACTGGGAGATAACACTTCAAACAATATACACTGGTGGGATCAAAAATCACCCAGCCCCAGGACCCATTGAAAAAGCACTCTTTACATCTTTCCTAAACAGCAACATAATGGACTTATGGCAAGACCAAGGTGTAGACTTTGGAGACATTCCTGTTCTAAAAGACAAGAGTGGTTGCAGATGGAACTCTGCTCACTTCTATAACTTGAATTTTCATTTTTAAAGGAAAGGCTTTTCTAGCTCAGAAATAATTTCCCAGAAGACTATTCTTGCTTTGGTCCAAATAATCTTGAAGGCAGGGAAAGGAGCAGACTAAGAATAATTGGACCTTGTGTATCCTAGTAACAGCAAGATAATGTTGGTTTGTCCAACATATGATAAAGCCAATATTATGCCAAAAACAACTGAAGCCGGACTTTATATTATCCGTCTGGCTTGATTTGTTGTATATGACATTTATTTAATATAACAGCCTTCTGGCTCTAAATTCCATCAGTTCTGGACATCATGAGGTTAGAGAAAGTTATGTAGACCATTGAAGTTTTTGATTCATCTTATGTTCAGGTTTATTTATTTCCTTTAAAATTTTTGATCTTGATAGATCCAGAAACCTATCTTTGGAATGTTATCTGCTTGAAGAGCTATTTCATTCATTATACAGATATATTCAGCTTGACTTTTGGATACTCATTAATAAGGAGCCCCTATCGACTATGTGCATATTTTGTTTGCAATAGGAGGGGACTCTCTTTTGGCCACTTATCCTTTTGAACTGTCTTTGAAATCTGGAGCAATGCCAAGCAGCCTTAACAAAGGTTAGACGTTGGCCCAAAGTTTGAACTTTGCCAGAATAAGAAAAGTGTTTTTTCTAATTGAAAGCACTCACCCAGGCCAAACCAAAGCTATAGTTTTCCAACATTAAAATTTGGATTTCTTTGAAAGGTAACTTGAAAAGTTGGTGTTTGGCATTGACTACACACTGCACACAGGCACATTGTTCAGCTGAGCCCCAGACATCTTTTCATATCAAAGCATTCAGAAGAAAAGTTCCTGAGTCTGTGTTAATGTAACCATACATCCTAGAATTGCTTTAAGGCTATTCTGTAACACTTCATGGAGAAGTATTAAAAATTCTAATAAAACAAATCATAAATACTGTATATGCAGGATACTGTATTATATTATCTGCTTAAAAGTAGTTGTGACTGTATAATGCAAAACGACCAAGCTGAAGTTAGAAATATTGTTTTGTGCTTTATGCTTCCCTGCAGAGAAATTTTTTAGTAGCATTCTTCATTGAATAAATACCTTGGAGGGTGGGGTCAGGGAAAAGAAATTATTGTTCAGGCGGAACAATAATTCATTTCCCCTTTTTCTCGACCCCATCCATTTATTCTATGGTGTGCCATTAAAATTTGGGGACCTCTGAACAATTGTCTGTGAAGTTGTGTGTAGTGTGCAGCAGCAGCCAAAAAAGCAATCCTAAATTGCATTAACAAGATCAAGTGCCACTCTCTAAAGCCCTAATAAGATCACACCTAGAGTACTGTATCCAGTTTTGGTCACCATATTATAAAAGGAATGTTGATACTCTAGAAAAAGTGCAGATGAGAGCAACCAGGATGATTAGGGGACTGGAGACTAAAACATATGAAGAACGGTTACAGGAAGTGGGCATGGAGAGAGAACAGTGAAGAGAAGGAGCAGGGGAGATATGATAGCAGTGTTCCAATATTTGAGGTGCTGCTACAGAGAGGAGGAGATCAAGCTATTTTCCAAAGCACCTAAAGGTCAGACAAAGAATAATGGATGGAAACTGACCAAGGAGAGATTCAATCTACAAATAAGGAGGAACTTTCTGACAGTGAGAACAATCATCCAGTGGAATGCCTTGCCTTTGGAGGTTGTGAGGGCTTCCTCACATGAGACTTTCAAGAAGAGATTGGACTACCATTTGTCAGAAATGGTGTAGGGTCCCTACTTGAGCAGGGGGTTGGACTAGATGACATATAAGGTCCCTTCCAACTGTTAATCTGTAAATTAAGAGTACTATCTGCTAAGTAGGTACTCCATGGAGTTTGGGAAGGCAAATACTTGGATTTTAGATTAAAATCTTATCAGTTTTATCAATGGTAAAGAGAATAATTCTAGCTATCCAAAAGTGTCTCTTGCTGACCAGTGGGACTCTGACTTCTATCTCTTTCCCCAGTTACATTCCACCAAATATTTCTTTTTGACATACTCCTGAAATTCTAGGCAGCTAATTGAAAGTGAGTCACCTCTATTGCTAAATGCAAGTCATAGGGAGAAGGGTGATCTCTTTCTTAATATTTTTATGCTATTAAAATATTGCAAAAACATATTTTTAAAATGTTTATTGTTGAGTTTGGGAAGAAACCTATCTTGGTGAAGCTTAATAATGAATTGGCTGACTTCTGTCAATTTGAAGAAAAATGGTAACAAATCACATATGACTGAAATATCACCCTCCACTACTACAAATGTATCCATTTCCCAAAGGGGCATCTGAATCATTCTTTAAGTATGCATATATTTGAATAAGCAAACATTTTCAAATAAAATTAGCATGAATAAATGCCCCCAATATTAATTGGTTTAAAAAATTTCCATACTCCTCCTTCTCTTTCACTCTTTTGCTCTCTTTCATTATTTTTAATAAAAAAATTCATCATAAAATACTTAGACAATGAAAAGCCAGATAAATGAAAACTTAATCACAGAAGCTACAATGGAATTATAGTGCAAAGCTTAAAAAAAATATTACTCAGGTTAGAGGAACATTTGTTGAGTATAGCTATTATTCAGAATTTTAATTACAATAGTGAAAACTAACACAAAGTTTATAGAAAGAGAAAAGAATAAAAAGAAAAAAATAGAAGGTGCAAGGAAAAAAGAATGAAAGAACAAGAAAATAAAGAATATAATAAAGAAAAAAAATAAGAAAGTGATTCCCAATCTTAATCATATATTATATTACATATAAACACATATAATAACTCTTCACTCCCTATAAGGTTAAACAGATAGCTCTTCATTCCATGTCCCATTCCTTATCTGTAAGCAAATATTGCATAATTTTAGTCTCTACTAGAAGCTGTCAGATTAGAGTTTAAAAGGGTAAGTGAGGGGCTAAAATGAAATTATTGTATAATTTTAAAATTCATAAACATTTTTTTTAAAAAATCTGATAATATCATGATAGTAGTCAGCATCCGTTAAGCTTCAGTGGGAAGAACACTTCAAAATTATTACAACTGAATCTATCACCTATAAAATATTAAAATATTAACTGTTCAATCCTGGTGTCAGCCAAAAGTCAGTAGAGGGTTGCCAGAAAATTGCAAAAATATGCAATATTGTATTCTTTTTTGTTTATTTTTAAGTTTTAATGTATTTTTAACTGTCTTAATCTTTAATTCAATCAAACATTGAACAAATCATAGGATTTGATTTCTCTTCAATTCTTATTTGAAGAATAAGAATCCAACTTCACTCCAACTTTTTCAAAGCTTTAATAAGCTTCTTTTGTAGATTTAATAAAAGAACAATTTCCAGGTCAGTCTCTTGATTTATCATGTGTATTTCCATTCTTATTTTTAAATCTTTACCCAGTTTCTTTTTATATCTATAAAGTGTCTTTTTCCAAATCATTTTCTTGGTCTATCATTTGTAATTCCACATTTAGCCTATCATAAAATTTGTTCCACATCTGTTCCTTCATCTTTACACATAGTCTTATCCAAAGAAGTAGACTTACTGTATATACTCGAGTATAAGCCTAGTTTTTCAGCCCACTTTTTGGGCTGAAAAAAGCCGCCTCGGCTTATACTCGAGTCAGTGAAAAAATTTGCCCGAAATGGAGGAGAAAAAGGGGCGGGGCCATGCCGCTGGGTGACACTCGTGAATGGCCCAGTGCCCCTGTGAGTTTCCCCTCCCTCTGTGTCAGTTTGCCGCGCAGCGCGCACCGCACCATCCCCCCTCCTCACGTTCTAATGTAATGCAGGGCTGTCTTACGATTCCCCTTCCTCCCCCTCCTGCCGCTCTGCAACGATGTCCCACCTCCTCCTTGTTATGGCAAGCAGCCACATAGCGATGTCCCACCTCCTCTGGTACAGTGATCCAATGATAGGAATCACTGTGCCGTGTGTCATAGGAGGCGGGACATCGCTCCCGCGGCTGCACGGGACATCATCATCACAGCGGGACATCAGCATCATGAGGTGAGTGAAGTATTTCATTGAATACACCGCTAGTTTACTGTTTTTCTTTGAAATAAATATTCAAAAACATTATTGGTATCTATTTTTATTTTTGAAATTTACCGGTAGCTGCTGCATTTCCCACCCTAGGCTTATACTTGAGTCAATAACTTTTCCAGTTTTTTGTGGTAAAATTAGGTGCCTCGGCTTATATTCGGGTCGGCCTATACTCGAGTATATACGGTAATTACTGACAGTGTTGATACTGTCGTTTTTGATTCCATTCTTCAAAATTCCCATTTAATGTTTCTGAACTTGTAATGTTTTGTGTCATTTTGTAAACTCCAGGATTAACTGACATAAAGAACAGGCTTTTAGTCTTTTTTGTTGTTGTTGTTTAAAATCTTTAATCCTTTCTTCCACAAGAAGTTGCCTAATTTTTAGATTTAATTCCAGAATTTTACAATAAAAATTAATATTCCAAATTTATCTGGATCCTTAAACCATTTATATTTTTTTAGAACAAAGTCTTATTTAGTTTTTCTGCTGTTTATTTCAAATTATTTAAATTCTTAAGCATATAACTAATATTTCTTTTGTTCAGAGTTGAAGATCAATTTACTTGATAAAGACTTTTTAAACCTTGTTCGGAAAGTCTCTGTTACCTTTCAGATGGTTAATAGATCATTTTCAAAAGGGATTAGAAAAAGGGATTTGCAAACTTAGTGTCACTTAAAAAGCTCCACTGCAGTTACAAGCAAGATTGCTGATCCCATTATTTCCCAATGTTCAAACCTGTGGAAAGCCACTTTCGCACAGTCTCCTCATGAACATGTGTGTATGGTGTCTCACCCAGTTCTTATTCAGAAAGTTTCCAAGGAACGATTACTCCCCTGTTCTTTGGTCTCTGCTGCAGTAGTTGGTTCCACTTTCTTGGAACTGTGTTCAGTTTGTCATGTCTCTCCTAGAAACTGTCAGATTAGAGTTTAAACTGATAAGTGGAATACGATGAAAATATTTACAATTTTACAATTCATAAACATTTTTTAAAAAATCTGAGAATATCATGATAGTACTCAACTTCAGTCAAGCTTCAGTGGGAAGAGCACTTCAAAGCGATTACAACTGAATCTATCACCTGTAAAGACTGTTAACAAAAGGCACTAAATAAAGCTGTATTTTAGAAAATAAATAAAACATCAGTGGTTTATTCAGTAGTAATTACTTCTTATGCTGGAATGAAACATTGCTTATTATTCAAGGCAAGGTGCCTTACGTAAATTTAGACTGTATTTATATCAAGATTTCACCTCAACATTAGGTAGGTAAGTATGCAAGCACCACTGAATTCTAACAAGCCCATAAAGTTTAAAGTATACACAATGTAAATGCAATATAAAATTAGCAGAATCTACTGATGTAGTTCTAAAGTATTGCCTGAATTATTTAGGTTTTACTTCAAAACATACTTTAGTAGCTATTGACAAATCTGCAATTAATTTAACATTATGTGATTGTTACCTTTTCTGAATTTCAGTTACAAGCATCACAGTCATTTGGAAATGATTCAGAATGGTTTCCCCATCACAGATAAACGTTATTACTTGGAATATGCACAGTCTCTTGCTATCTTAGATGGGATGACATGCAGAGCCAAGATCATACTATTTAAATGTTCTACTGCTCATAATTTAGTCATTTAGATGCATAGTTAAAACTTTATTGGCATGCATCAACGCCAGTGGTGCTATTCAGATTCTGCAACTGCATTGTTTGTCGCCAAGATAGCACTATGATGATGATAATGATGTAGGAATATTGGTTTGCCTTGAGCCACAATTTCCAGTTTATTGACAAACACTGAGTCTCCAGCAGTGTCTCTGGCTCTGGAACTTCCAAAGCTTCAAGTTAAAGTAGGAAAAGATGTGTCATCAGCAATCCTTTTCTCTATGATCATAGTTGATTAATCTGAGAAGGATCATGCTATTTGTGTTCATCACCTGTTGTATTCATTTAAGCTTTCAGCCACATGACTTTGGTTTTAAGGCACCAAAGGACACTTGAATAGATAAGAGGCGTGTTTTGGTTGGGTGACTATTAGAGAGGGAGGGAGGGAGAGAGAGAGAGATCATTTAAAGTCCATTAAATGACCTCATTGGATTCTCTGGCATGATGGATGGATAGAAGAAGGGAGGAAGAAAAGGAAGGAAGGAATTTTTAAAAATAATTATAATCACTATGTGAACTATTCAGAAATTCTTTCTCCTGAAAAATCAAATAAATCTCCCCTTCATTTTTCCAGCTGCAAATGAAAAATTGTGGCAGGGGTATACAATATGTGGGCTTTGCTCTGCCCTAAACTATAGACTCTACTGCTTCTATAGCTGGGACTGCAAACACACTATTAACAATAGCTTCCTGAGGAGAACAAGGTGGCTCATATGATATCTCAGCTTGTAACTCAAGGAGGAATGTGTTTTGTTGACTATATGAAAGTTTCCCTTCCTGTACCTTATCCATTCCAGAATATACCACTTCATAGTAGTTTACAGCCCTCTCTAAGCAGTTTGCAGAGTCAGTGCATTGCCCCCAACAATTTGGATCCTCATTTTACCGACCTCGGAAGGATGGAAGTTAATCTTCCATCCCAAGGTACTGTACCTACTACAATGCCCATCATCCATGTCCTCTCCCTTACCCCTCCAATGCACTCTTCTTTCCTGCCCTGGCACCTTTCCCCAAATCCAACATGCGCTTCACCATTGGTCCACTGGAGGGCAAATGTCATAGCTGGCTTTCCAGAGGAAGCTGCAAAGGAATGGATATTACAAACAATTGCCACTCTAGGATGCCTCACTTGGTCTCATTAATGACCCAGGCTTTCCCTTGTGTACCAAATTTAATTTAAAAAAATTGAGGCGCTCAAGAGTTATGCTGGAACATACATACATACATACATACATACATACATACATACATACATGTGTGTGTGTGTGTGTGTGTGTGTATTTAGTGTCACAACCCCTGGTATGCCCAAATATGGGAGGAAGCAGACTGCTTCCATTCTCTGTCTATGGGCTTGTCACAAGAGACCATCACAACAGAAAGCCATTATTTTTACTGTTGCCTTTGTTACATTTGTGCACAAATGCAACACACACACACACATATAGATAGATAGATAGATAGATAGATAGATAGAAAGAGAGAGAGAGAGGGAGAGAAGGAAGATAGAGGAAGATAGAGGAAGAAGGGGAGGAGGAGGAGGGGGAGGAATAGGAGGAGGAGGAGGAAGAAGAAGAAGAAGAAGAAGAAGAAGAAGAAGAAGAAGAAGAAGAAGAAGAAGAAGAAGAAGAAGAAGAAGAAGAAGGAAGAATAATAATAATAGATAGAAGAAGGAAGAGGAGAAGGATAGATAGTATGAATGGATGGATGGATGGAGAGAGAGAGAGAGAGAGAGAGAGAGAGAGAGAGAGAGAGAGAGAGAGAGAGAGAGAGAGAGAGAGATAATGATCCTGGCATTGAAATTTCCTGTCTAATTTGGTATAAAATGGCAAGAATAAATATGCTAAGAGGACCTGGAACGCCATTAATACGAAAAGATATGCCATATCTTTTGAGTTATATGTTAGCAGTAACTCCACTTGTTTGCTATTTCTGGCACAGTATATGTTAGAAACTTTTCCACAATGGGGGAAAAAAAAAAAGAACCACTAGAGGCAGATCAGAAATACTTGACAGAAGAGTCTGGAAAGAAGTAATTAAACTTGCTAGAGTTGATAAGACCTGCAGAAAATCTAATGAATTAATTGGCAATTGTTTCAGGGAGCATGGAAGGGTGATCAGATAAAGAATCACTGCATTATATAATGCCATTTAGTGCAGGCAGTATCTCTATTTTCAATGAAAGCTCTGCTCTATTTCGAAGTGACTTACAAAGGAGACAACATAGCGGAAGGAGACAACATTATCTTCACACTTTGTTGATTAATTTCACAGAAAAATCTGGCCAGCCACTGTAGGAAATATCTTGTACTTATGAATCTTGATCTGACCCAATCATATTGCCTGCTCTTTCAAGCTGCCAGTTTGATAAAGTGTGGAATGTTTAATATGCTGAATTTTCTGCATTTCTCAGGCAGTAGTTGTTGATGAGACTCCATTTGGTGAAAGGTGAAAAGCAGGCTATGGAGAATTTCACAAAATATGTTGCAGACAATCAGCTTGCAACACCACAGTCCATGTTCTCATTTCCCCTGGTCTCTTGGCTTGTATGGTAGAAAAGCCAGTAGCATGTAGAATAGAATAGAATTCTTTATTGGCCAAGTGTGATTGGCCACAAGGAATTTGTCTTTGGTGCATATGCTCTCAGTGTACATAAAAGAAAAGATACATTCGTCATGAATCATAAGGTACAACAATGAAAGCCATAGGGTACAAATAAGCAACCAAACCATACTAGGAAACAATCAATATAAATCGTAAGGATACAAGCAACAAAGTTACAGTCATAAGTGGGTGGAGATGGGTGAGAGCAATGATGAGAAGATTAATAGTAATAGTAATGCAGACTTAGTAAATAGTTTGACAGTGTTGAGGGAATTATTTGTTTAACAATGATGGCTTTCAGGAACAAAACTGTTTGTGTATTTAATTGTTCTGGTGTGCAGTGCTCTATAGCATCATTTTGAGGGTAGGAGTTGAAAAAAATTATGTTCAGGATGTGAGCCCTCTTTTTGATTTGTGCAGTATACAGGTCCTCAATGGAAGGCAGATTGGTAGTAATTGTTTTTTCTGCAGTTCTAATTATCCTCTGAAGTCTGTGTCGGTCTTGTTGGGTTGCACAATCAAATCAGACAGTTATAGAGGTGCAGATGACAGACTCAATAATTCCTCTGTAGAACTGTATCAGCAGCTCCTTTCTTGTAAAAGCTCATTTAATACCATTTAGGTCTTCCCAAGCAGTAGCCAGCTGATGTCAGGCCAGGGAGGAGAGAAAAAATATTTTTAACTATTTGGTTTCTCCTAATCATTGATAAACAGTTGAAAAAGTCAAGTATCAAAAAAATATACTTGACAAAATTTGTGGGATGGCCCATGTGAAGGTCTCTCAATCAGGAGTCCCCTCAGCATATCCACTATGTCATAAGGGAAGATTGCTTCAGTGAAATCTTGAAATGGTCAGACCAAGAACTCTGCACTCTGATTCAGGTTACAGATAAATCCCCAAGCGGACTCAATTGCTCTCAGACAGAATGCTAACAACGAGGTGACTGCAAAAAATATAATCCTTCCACCACCCTCCAAACATCCTATCAGAACTAATCCTTCCATCTCTCCTGACCATCCAGCCAGAACTGATGAAGCTGCTTGGATAAGAAGCAAAATATATTCTTCTTCCTTATGGGGAAAAAAAAACCCAGACCAGTTGCCTTTTGAAAAGGCATCTTTGAGACAACCATGACCTGGATGACTGCAAATCTCCACAGAGAGTCATAAACATCTCAACTAGCACTGGGGAAAAGATTGAGAAGAACTCTCTCTTACAGCCCTGGCACAAAATGATTCAAAGTTACTCCAAAGGCTTTGGTAAGGTAAATTAAGTGGCCTTTTCAATAAATTGGAACAAATTGAGTTATGTTAACGAGTCCAACTGTTTCATCAAAATAATTCTACATCGTTTTGCACAGAAGCAGTACTTTAAAATGGACCTGGAAGCAGACAACTAGTCATTGAGGCTGATAAACCACAAATTAAACAGGTAGAGGCAAAACAGTAGTTAGATATTAATGCTATCCTTCAAATAGACAGACATTAAAATTATGGAAACAGAAATCCCATACTTAATTTAGAAACATTTCTTTAATAAAGCGTTGGTTGATAATAGCTCAGAATCATTGACTGCTGTTGAAAGGAAGCATTAATCTCCATGTATATTTTACTTATAAATAAACATTGCCATATATAGTTAATTATTTTTTCCCATAGCCATGGAATCAAATCCAGGTCACCTACAGTTTTGTTCTGTGGGGATGCAGAATGAACTTTCACAATATATGTATATCTGTATTAGAAGAAAAAACTACGAGAACGTAAATAAAACTCAGACATATGCAATGTATTTGCTAAGTGAAGAACATCAGGCAAAGAAAATGTACATTCAACTTCTTTGTACAAGAGAAACAGGGCATACAATTTATACAGTCTAGTATATACTTGAATACACACACACACACACACACACACACAGAGAGAGAGTGAGAGAGACACACACAGAGTCAGTAGAGTAATAGCAGTTTATATATTTTCCAAACAGTCCCAGGTATTTCCTGTGTTTGCTGACTTTATTAATTCTATAGTTACCAGCTTTGCAAATAATATTTATCTTCAGTAATGCTTTTCTTTAAATTTGTCATCTTTATTTATTGATAGTGTATCAGATGAAATTCTTCACTAATCCTTCATCAGCTCATTCATTTTATAGTCTGATTGTTGCCTTTTAATTGTGTTCTGCTAAATACTGTCACGATACTCGAGCTATTCTGAATTCCATTGGGACCAATTCCAAGTAGTTTAGTGCTGCAATGATTAATTATTGATTATAAGACTCCAGCAGATTGACCAAACATATCTAAGGAAAACAAACATATTGAATGTTGCAATGATTTTTTTACCAGGAGGTTCTTAGAACCACAAATACAATACCATCCTCATTATGGGACATTGTTTTGCAGTTCTTCAAGGTGTCATCTGAGTTCTAGTAGCTGGAAGATGCCATTAGGCATGCAGAATTCAGAAGCATAATTATAATAGCAACAACAAGTACAACAACAAGTACAACAACAAGTGCCTTGGGTGCAATCCCAAAACAACTCAAGTACTACTTAAAACACCAGTGACATTGGTAAATTCACCATCAGTCAATTGCAAAAGGTGGCTTTACTGGAAACCATTATAAAGCCCTTCATGGTATTGGACCTGGGTACTTGAGAGACTGCCTGCTGCCAATTACCTCCAATAGACCGATCAGATCCCACAGATTAGGCCTCCTCCGAATTCCATCCGCTGGCCAATGCTGACTGGCGACCACCCGGAGGAGAGCCTTCTCTGTGGCTGCTCCGGCCCTCTGGAACGAGTTCCCCATGGAGATTCGAACCCTCACCACCCTCCAGGCCTTCCGCAAAGCCCTTAAAACCTGGCTGTTCCGACAGGCCTGGGGCTAATGAGCTTTTGTCCCCCCTCGAATGGTATGGTTGTTGTGTGCTTTTAAATTGTGTATTGTTCTGTTCGTCTTTTTTATTCCTTATTTGTACCTCCCCCCCTTGACTTGGATTGTGAGCCGCCCTGAGTCCCCTTGGGGAAAAGGGCGGCATAGAAATATAATAAATTCAATTCAATTCAATTCCATCCTGCAATGATATCTGTAACACCATCAAACATCCACAACTGCCCATTCCAGGTCCTTGGTAAGGACTCCATAGGTAGACAAAAGTGCCAAAACCAATCTGAACATCTGGCTGACTGTGCAATGGTCAATAATAATAATACCTGCCATTTCCAATAACTTAGAGGAAATGTGAAAGAGCTTCTGCATATGGGTGATGCTAAGGCAGATGTCTCTTCCAGACATTAGAATGGCTGGCTAAAGGGCCAGGAATAAAGTGAATTGAAGCAAACTGTGTGTCTTCTTCCACATTTAGAATTGGGAGAAATAAGGTCCTTCAAAGAATCCGTTTGAAAAGGATACTTTGCATGATGCCTTGTCATAATCAAGTACCCCTTTGAAGGTTTTCAAAATTAATATTAAACGCCTAGACCCATGACATAAAAGGAAAATAAGAATTTTTTTTTTTAAAAAACCAGGTGTAGCAAGAACAGAAGACAATTTAAATATGAATGAGGAAAACATTTGACAAACAGGAAGGAGAGATGGGGAGGGGGAAGGGAGAGAAAGAACAAAGATTTAATCCAGAATGCAAATCAGCAGTTCTTGACACAAAATAGACCTTTCTTTCTTTTTCCTCTCTAAAATTAAATAAGGAACAGTAGGAACAGAATTGTCCTTCACTAATTATCCCAGAAGGAGCACTACTAACATAACTTCATGTCACAGTTTTAGAACTGACAATCGTACTTGCCCCAGTGTTACTTTAGCAAGTGGGTGGAGCAAAAACTGGGCAGTCAGTAGAGCTATATATGAGATTAAATTAAATTAAAACATAATAAAAATAATTATTTACATTTGTTTTTATATTTATTTGTATGTTGTTCGTATTATCTGCAGTTCAGCGGTTCAAATCTCACCGGCTCAAGGTTGACTCAGCCTTCCATCCTTCCGAGGTGGGTGAAATGAGGACCCAGACTGTGGGGGCAATATGCTGACTCTGTAAACCGCTTAGAGAGGGCTGAAAGCCCTATGAAGCGGTATATAAGTCTAACTGCTATTGCTATTGCTATTAAATAGTAATTGAGTACTCTCCAATATATCTGTGTTGTGGCTCGCCAGCAGAGCTGGTGGCAGGCTCAGATAGTGAGGAGGTTGGGGAGGAACATGGGCCAGTCCTGGAATCTGGGGAAGGCTCTGATGAGTGCTCTGCATCAGAGGCAGAGAGGGGGCCAAGGCCATCTGACAGTTATCAGCTGCCTTCAAAGTCAGATATTAGTGAGGTAGAAGAACAGCTGGAGCCTGTTCCCAATGTGCGCATGTGCAGAGCTGCCAGGAGAAGGGAACAGCTAAGGAGCAAGGGGCAACTTGGGAGTAAATGCACAGGTGGATGCTGAATGGCCCCTCCCATAGGGAATAAAGAAGAGTGAAAGGGGAGAGGAGTTTGCAGGAGACAATATAGTTCAATTCATTAGGGTGAATTGACTGTTCCTGACTTCTTGCCAAGTAATTAATACTACAGTGTGGTATTTGGAAGATATCGGCCTGGCAACTCTCCAAGCCTGGTAAAGGTCTATAGTTGTGAAATCTCATGAAAGACTGTTTGCTGGGACTTTGCTGGAGAGAAATTCCATTTAACATACATAAAAGGGGTTTTATAGGGACAAGGAGTCTGCTTCATGATCTTGGGAAGCCTAGGTCAGAATAATATATTTTTCCCTTATATTACAATTGAGAAGAACAATTGAGAACTATTAAAAGAATAGTTGGAATGCACCTAAATATTATGGAGATTGAAAGATACTAGATGTTAGATTGTGCACTCCTAGATTAATGCAATCAATATAATGAATTTTTTACCAATAGTTAGCCCATTTTTGTTCTCTGTTGTCTTGCTCATATTATTTTAAAACAAAGTTTCTATAGAATTCAGAATAGTAACTATTTTAATAAAGCAGAAGCTCACATTAAATGGAGCTTTAGATATTATGGGTTTTTAGTTTTATAAATTTCTGATTTAAAGAAATATAGAAGTTTAATGAAAATAGTTTTAAATATATATTTGTCCACTAAGTACTATATTTCTTTAATAACAATATTTATATTAAAATGTTTATTTTTGGCTTTTGTAATATGGAAGGAAGCTCTTACATTTAATTTCTTTTCATCTTGTACTAATCCACAGCATTGTATACAAATATTTGTTCATGCACCAGGTTTTAGCTTCTGCAAAAAAATTTGCATGGTACAATTCAGAACACAAAAATCCCTTTCATAAATTGACAACGGTCACTCACAGAGATAATACATCATGAATAATAGTCACATTATTGTTTAAAGGGGGATTAAAATGATAGATTAATACACAAAACACATGGAGATTAGATTAATTCATCACAATCACTGTCAAGCCACATATTTGCAAAATAACTTAATTCTTCATGACGATGCGGCACTTAAACTGCTATTAAGTATATCACATATTAATTTACTTATGTAAAATTTTGTATTTCGCTGCTGAAACATTGAGAATGCTTTTTTATTATTGATTTGAAAATGTATAGGGTGATGTTTCTAAAATTTCTATTGAAAATGCATTTTTTAATAGCGACTAATGTTATTTTTAGTTTTACTGATTCATTATGACTTTAGGGATGGCTCATATGTGAAGCTGGTTCTTGTTTCATTATTGGTGGTTTCTACATATGATCTCTCCTAAACACTCTTGCACAGTGGGCATTCTATATATAAATGCAGTGTAGATCATGAATTGATATTTGGTCTGGTTATGGTTTGATGCAATGCTATTTTGTCCTTTCATTCAAGCACAAAAGCATTCCAATGGAAATGTCAATATATGGATTGGTGCTTGGAGCAATGTATGGAAATGCCAAATGTATGATTGACCAACATGACTTCAAAACTTTATTGTTTGTTCAAACCTTCCTGATAATAAAGATAGATCAAGCTAGTTTCTTTCCATAGCAAATAGGGCCTTGATGATCCTGATCTCCAAACAGGATCCAAATGCAGTGGACAAAATTTAAAATTTACACTTTTCCCTCCAGGGTGAAACAATGTATTCCTGGGGGGGGGGGGAGTCAACATTCAGTATTTACCATTTTCATTACTTTCATCAAACATCTCCAGCCAATCTTGTTGATTGTTCATTGCCATCTTTATAGATTAAAAAAAAATACACAATACAAATAGAACACTAGTGCTTTTTTAAAAAATTCTAAATAAAGTCATTTATTATCTGTACCTGTTAGTTGTCCTGGCAACATTTTTTTTTTGCTGTTGCCTGATTCTGCATGAAATGGTTTTTGATTTACCTGCTTCAGAATTAGAAGTGAAAAGGCAACATATCTTGATCAACTTAAGAATCAAAGAGTGCTGGGGGTGAACAATTCAGCATGATTTTATGCTTGGCTTTCTCTAAGGCTTTGAAACAGATTTGTTCATATGTATTTCTGACATCCCGTTTCTCCAAATGACTTGCCTCCTACTGTGTTTCTAGGAGCTCAACAAGTTCTCTCTCTTGGGCCGTATCTCCTGCTATCCATTTTGGGTGATGTTCATGAATCTCTGACTGCAGTACTTCATGGGAGCCCAGCTTGCAGAAATGTATCATAAAAAAAACTACAAATCGCTGTTCCCAGGAGCTCACAGGAAGGAATGGAACCAGGCTGATTCTAAAACACTTTGCTCTGTCAGCCACACAGGAAAAATATGCATTTTATCACATACTTGCTTTTGAATCATAAAAGGGTACAGCTGGGTGGCTAGCAGAATACAATTTATTTTTCTAAATCTGCATTGCCTCCCATGTTCACTCATTTTCATTTTTTATTTCCTATCATTATATTTACCTCCTCCTCTCCTTCCCTTTTTCCAGCTCCCTTTGAAAAACTTAGGTACTACTTAATCATAGTGTGAAATCTCCCTCTGCAACAAAAATAAAATAAATAAGGATAATGTGGAAGTTAAGTAGAAAAATTAATTATGTGATAAAGTTTTCTAACTTTTCTATCTTCTAAATTACTGGTTTCCTAACATTACTCTCAGAGTATTTGCCTACACACATACTGATTGTCATATCATCCAGGGGCAAATCTTGACGTCAAAACAACATACATGTGGTCACATACAAATCAGTGGTGGGTTCTAGATCCCATTGCAATCAGTATGGTGCAACGAGGTCTGGAGTCCACCACATGAACATGCACAGCGTGCACATGCGTCCTTACCTCTTGCAATGCCTCCGCAAGCCTCCATGACGCTACAGCTGAATGGTACCTGGTGCTCCAGACAGGTACCGGTACTCCCGTACCGAGGCGTACCACCTGCAACCCACCACTGATACAAATATACACATGCTCCCATTGTCATACAAAAATAATGTATGGAAAGAGACCCATCTAAGATAATCAGATAAGCTTTACTGACACTTTTTTCTGTGAACACACCGGCACACATAAAAACATGAAATTCTGATGCCAATTCACAGACATATACATACACAAACACATACCCATATACATAGATATATTAATCACAGTACATTTTGGAAAAAAGAATCTTGAGAGTTAAAAAGGTTCATACTGTGAGCTGTGGTGGCACAGTGGTTAAAATGTAGTATTGCAGGCTAATTCAGCTCACTGCCAGTAGTTCAATCCTAACTAGCTCAAGGTTGACTCAGACTTCCATCCTTCCAATGGATGTATGGATGGTACAATGAGGGCCCATATTGTTGAGGGCAATATGCTGACTCTGTAAACCACTTAGAGAGTGCTATAAAGCACTATAAAGCAGTATGTAAGTCTAAGTGCTATTGCTATACTATAAGGTACAAAGCTATTTCAGATTCTAGTTGTTCTGCTTCCTCCCAGAAGGTAACAAAGAAAACCTGTCATGGAAAGGATGTGTAGCATCCTTGAGAATACTGCAGCTCCTGGTCAAGCAGCACTTATATGCCATGTTCTGGATAGAAGGAATTGAACATCCAATAATATTTTCTTTCTATAGTAATACCCAACCTAAATCGGCAATCTTTTAATTTTATTTTGCTGATCTTTGCCCTGATCTATTTCACCAGCTGCAATGTCTGGTGATGCAACTTGTTCCTGTGAAAAATCTATTCTGATTCCTTGTAATAGGAGCATACTTTTTCTAAATGCTCACAGACATGCTGCTTGGCAACCTTTTCTAATTCCTTGCCCAGTACAGACATTAAAACTAATTGCTTCGTAATTTTCCAGGGCTTCTCACTTCTGTGGCTATATTTGCTCTTCTCCAGTCTTTTGGCACCATAGCAGTGCTCTATGAGTTTTCAGAAAGTGTTGTTCACTGTTCAGTATTCAACATCTAGGATGTAACTCATAGGGCCCTGAAAATTTTAATTAATTGAAGGTACCCAAATGGGTTCTTACTACTGTGTATCTTTATCAATCTGCAGTAGTGCTTCCCTTTTTATCCTGAAAAGTGTTAGAAGGATCATTGTAGCTTTTTTTAAAAGAAGGCAGGTGCAGCCTGTTCACTCACTCATGCCTAATTATCATTACTACTAACTACCTTATCTTTTCCAGCCAATGTTTTCTTAGACACTAGTTTTAATTTGAATACCATCTCCACCCCTATGCATTATATTTTCCATTCCTTAACAACCCCAACTTAATAACTCCAGGTACTTTAGCCTTATCAACTGGAAAAAAATGAAGTATGAAATTCCAATTGAGCTAATTTATAGCCTATACACAAGAATCTAGCCAATCTATACACAAGAATGTTCATCTTGTTTATCCATTTGTATTCTTTTATTCTGCTTTGTTAAATTGTAAACCTAAATTGAGTCTAAATTTAAAAAAGTAAATAAAGACACTCCTGACAAGTTCGCCATCTCCTATATTTTTTTCCATAAAGATAAGCACAACTCATAGTTATCAGTTCTTTGATGAACCTTTGTAATGTTTCCTGTAAGCTCTGGAAACTGCATTTATTTATTTACTTTTATTTTTGTTTATTAGATTTGTATCCCTTCTTTATTACTTTACAGGTAACTCAAGAGGGTAAACATACTTAATGCTTCTTTCTCTTTCTATTTTCCATGTAAGCAACACCACTCTGTGAGGTGGGATGTGGAGAGAGAGAGAGTGAGATGGGGAAGGGAGGGAGGGCAGGAGAGAGAGAGAGAGAGAGAGAGAGAGAGGGAGGGAGGGAGGGAGGGAGGGAGGGAGGGAGGGAGGGAGAGAGAAACTGACCCAAAGTGACTCAGTTGACCCAAAGTGACTCATTCATTCCTAAAACAGGACTAGAACTCAGAATCTCCTGGTTTCTAGGCCAGCGCCTTCACTGCTATACCAAACTGACATTCATGAAGGTTCACAAGAAAGTTTTGGATAACAGCCATACTGTCAGCCTATCCTTCCCTCTCTATTGCTGAGGAAAAAATCTGAAGGTGACATTGCTATGTACATATGTCCCTTTGGGGTTCTTGGAAGAATGGCAAAGGCAATTTACCTTTGTGAAGTAAATAAATCCCTCAAATGACTTTCTACATGTCGCACAAGACATTTTTTTTTCCTTTGGGCTGTCTTATTTTTATTCATCTTTTACTCATCTTCACACAATAGTGTAATCAAAAAAGGACTCACAGGTGTTGCTGCAAAAGGTTGTTGTTGTTGTTGTTGTTGTTGTTGTTGTTGTTGTTTTGAGCTGATCATATTGCCAGAACTGCTGCTTCTGCCCTTAATGCTGAAATATGCTACTGTAGCCAGGGATGGAATTGGATAGAGTATTTGCCAAAATTGCAGAAGAGGTTATGGGTCCTTTTTTTTATTAGTGCTTGTGAGTGGCCCCACATAATGTTAGGGAATGAAAAGTAGAGGTGATCTTTTCAGCTTTTGCTCTTCTTCTTTTAAGCTGTCCTGATACATTGGTTTTGGTTTCCTCTAGCTCAGCAGTATCATGACCAGAACTAAATACCTCATTTCAGTCTCTGATTGTTTGACTAGGTTTTGTACTTTTCTATTTTTCAATATTGATGAAGACTCTGAATGCCTATTGAGTCTTTAATATAAGATGTCAGCTTCTGTGACCTTCTCTGAACTCTTTGTTGTTGTTTTTAAAGGGCTCTCTTCTGAGGAAACTTTTTGTGGTAATAGCCCCTTTTCTTTTTAGGAATGATTATATTGATATTATTCACACTTTGGAACAGGATAGCTGTTTCCAGCTAAAGACTCAAGCAGTTATGGTTATAGGAAATTCAGCCTTTTAGAAAATAGCACTTTGTATTTTTTTTTAAAAAAACACAATTCTTTCTTTCATGATGAAAAGTTTTTTTAAAAGTACATGTTTGAATAATAAATGTTGTGGTTTTCCTGTAAGGCTTTTGCATAAGCCAGACTACCCACCCCTTGAAACAAAGGAAAACCAACCTTGTTTCGCTCAAGTCTTAAGGCATATAAAGGAAATACAACTTAATTAATACAAAGCAGGCACATTTTTGTCCATTAGTATTTTGCTAATTCTCCTCTGGGTTGCTTTGAACATAAATCTTAGGAATTTCTTTGTAATTTATATTGAATCAGGAGATACCACCCTTGTCGCTCTTAAGCTTCTTTTACTAAAAAAAATTATGTTGTTTTAACATATGTCTAGACAGCACCTTGTTAAAAAGCTTTTAATCCCCGACTGAGCCTCCAGAATTAATACTACTTTTAAATGCCTTTTAACAATAGGGAGAACAGCTCATACTGAGTGTCCAAAAAAAGATTGTTTGGGTGTAAACATTGAATTACTTCAGAAGTTCATATAACATGTCATATGGAAGACAGCAATTAAAAAAATAAAGCTTTCAGCCTTCCAGTTGCTTGTATTAACAATAGAAGTGGGAAAGGGTTAAATATATTTTCCAAATTAGAAATAAACCAATTTATGAAAAGGTAGCTGAAACTGCAATGATTTTTTTTTAAAAAAATAGTCATATTTTATTAAATAAAATAAAGTAGTTAACTAATTTTGGAATACAATAGCCAACAAATGTAATCCAATTATTTTACTTAAATCAGCAGAGAGAGAAAGTGAGATTAAGAGATTAATTGATGATATTTTGCTAGCTTGGGCACTTTCAGACAAATGCTTTATTACATAGAAATTTCAACATCTTGAGTTGTAAACTATCAGCTAGTTTACTTCTGTCTTCTTTGGGGATACAGTGTATACATAAATAAATAAAAATATGAGGTGAAAATTGCATTATGGGTATGGCCAAGGAATGACAGAAAGGTTAGCCATCACTGGTCTACATAGTTTCTAGAACTCAATCCTAATTCAAAGACACACACACACACACACACACACACACACATGCATGCACAAATTATATAGTATAATTACTATTACTTTTACAAACTCAAACTTAGGGTATCCAGCACATTTTCTTCAAATTTCTGGATAAATTATGGATGGTATGATATTTTCTAGTCAGCTGAACAAACCCTTGCCTTTATCTTGTGAAAGCCTTCTGCACCTTCAAATTCCTATTCCAGACAGTTAGGTGATTTTCTAAAAAAGACTCTGAGGACACATGGCAACCCCAGCAGTCTACCGAATATCCCACTCCTAGTCATATGTATTTACCTCAAATTTATCATACTTTTCATCCAAACCATTTCTCAATTTTAATGAGAAACATCATTCCTGGTCTTCAGGCTTACTATCTTTAAAAAAAAAGGATATAAACGGAAAAAAGTGATGGAGAAGACAAGAGAAGGAGAAGCAATGGCTTCAACCACCCATTTTTATTGTTCAATATTAGTTTATTGTATAACTCAAGATGGCATTCTCAGTAATGCTGATGGATTGGACCTCATTTTTTTTTATTAACATCCCACTTTTATCCAAGATCCCAGAGGAAGACACACATCATTTGCTCCTCGAAATCGTCCCACAACAAGGACTTAGTGAGGTTAGTTGGCTTCAGGAGGACCAACATCACCCAGTTAAGTTGTGTGATTGAAGGCAGACTTGAACTTGAGTGCCAGCTCAAAATCATAGCTTCGGCCTTCCATTGATTCTTTCTTATAACTCCTTGTTACAACCTTCTAAAATGATAGGGGGCACTTTGAGACGGATAGAATGTTATATCTTCAAGCACTTTTTCTTCCACTGCTTCTATGTTGTGACTAGCCCACTTGTTTATGAATGAAAGCAAACTGATTATAGTATATGTCATGGTCTTTGTATTAGCTTCTATTTACTGGAGGACATTATTCTGAACTGTTCTTTTCTGCCTTGTCTTGTTTGCCTAATAGTACAAGTAAAATATGTTGTAAAATGAAAGCACCGTTGTCTTTTTTAAAAATTCTTTTTTTAAGTAAAATTGTATTGATGTAGCAACAAGGCATTCAGCTCCACAAAATACATTTAGTAGCATAGCATAGAGTTCTTTGAATGTGTTTTCATTTTGACAGAAATTATTTGTATCACTTTAAAAAAAGTTAAAGCCTTCACAATTTGATAATAAAAATTGACATACTCATTGTACTGGTAATTTCTCCCCTCACCATGCTATCTAATTTTATATCATATTGCCAATGTTCTGGTCTATTAATAAACTAATTAATTCATCTGACACAAGATTCACTAATTTGATCAGAATATGATGGTATGCTATGTTCAGCTGATGTCTTATTAGTAAATCTCATGCTTTATTAAAAATGATACATTCCTAAATGCTTTTGAACCAGCAGTGACAGACAACATGTTTCTCCTTAAAACTGCCTTGAGAATTGTGTATAGGATAGGTAGAAGTATGCATGCACATAATTTTAATACAGAGTGATTAGCAATTCTCTAAGGGAGTAACATTTTTTTTAAAATCTAAGTATTGAAAATTCATTTTGCCTCCCACTACCTGACATCAGAGTTCTATCATACATTTCACAGTCAGTTTTATCAGTGAACTGAATTTTAAGCCTTTTGGTCATGTTTAGATATCTTTGTTATCCCTTAAAAGCTATCTGGACTGATTTCCTAGCTTATGTAAGCAGCATGGCACCAAAAGCTTCTATTGCCTGCCTTCAAACTTCAAGGCTCAAATGAGCTGCTATTGTTTTGTGTGTATATATACACATGCACGTACATACGCGTGCGTGCGCGTGCACACACACACACACACACACTTTTAAAAAATGGTTAGCCTAAAATTTAATGCTCATTCTGGTTATATCACACTTCTTGCCTTTCTCTCAAGAGGTGACCAAAGAGGGCACAGGGTTGTCTGGTAATAAATGAAGGCAAAAGTTATTTATTTATTTATTTATTTAATTAATTAATTAACTTGCATGCTGCCCACTCTCGGAAGACTCAGGACGGCTTACAAATAAAAAGGGAAAGGGGGAATATAAAAAATAAAAAGCAAGAGTTAAAAATTCAACAACATTCATAACATAAGATGGGGCTGGATAATTCAACAGCCCCACACCTGCCGGAACATCCAGGTCTTGGTCGCTTTGCAGAAGGCCGGAAGGGTAGTGAGGGTCCGGATCTCAACAGAGAGATCGTTCCATAGGGCCGGAGCAGCAACAGAGAAGGCCCTCCCCCGGGGGATCGCCAGCCAACATTGGCCGGCAGATGGAATCCGGAGGAGGCCTAGTCTGTGCGATCTAATAGGTCTATGGGAGGTAACTGGCAGGAGGCGGTCTCTTAGGTAGCCAGGTCCTATACCATGTAGGGCTTTAATAGTAACAACTAGCACCTTGAAGCATGTCTGGAGACCAATGGGAAGCCAGTGCAGCTCGCAGAAGATAGGTGTAACGTGGGTGTACCTAGGTACACCCACAATCGCTTGCGCAGCTGCATTCTGGACTAGCTGAAGTCTTCGAACGCCCCTTCAGGGGCGTGATTTACTATCCGAAGGGCCTCCCAGTCCAGATAGGGTCGCAATTGGTGCACCAGGTGATCCTGGGCAAAGCCCCCCCCCCTGCTCACAGCCGACAGATGATGTTCTAGTGTCAGCTGCGGATCAAGGAGGACTCCCAAATTGTGAACCCTCTCTGAGGGGTGTATAATTTCACCCCCCCCCCAGGCTAAGAGATGGAATAGCTGGACCATCCTTGGGAGGGAGCATCAATAGCCACTCAGTCTTGTCGGGATTGAGTGCAATCTTGTTCGCTCCCATCCAGACCCTGACAGCCTCCAGGCACTGGAACATCACTTCTACTGCTTCACTGAGTTGGCACAGGGTGGACAGATACAATTATGTATGGTCCGCATATTGATAATATTTAATCCCGTGCTGGCATATAATCTCACTCAGCGGCTTCATGTAGATGTTAAATACGAGGGGGGACAGGACTGAACTCTGCGGCACCCCATAATTGAGGGGCCTAGGGGTTGATCTCTGCCCTCCGACCAACACCGACTGCGACCTGTCCGAGAGGTAGGAGGAGAACCACCAAAGAACGGTGCCTCCCACTCCCACCTCCCGCAACTGTCGCAGAAGGATACCATGGTCGATGGTATCGAAGGCCACTGGGAGGTCAAGAAGCACTAGGATAGAGGACTGAGCCCTATCCCTGGCTCGCCAGAGATCATCGATCAGCGCGACCAAAGCAGTTTCTGTGCTGTAACCAGGCCTGAAACCGGACTGAAAGGAATCCAGATAATCGGTTTCATCCAAGGACTGCCGGAGTTGAAAGGCCACCACTTTCTCAACAGCCTTCCCTACAAAGGGGAGGTTAGAGACTGGAGGATAGTTACTCAAAATGTCTGGATCCAGAGAAGGCTTCTTCAGGAGGGGTTTCACCACCGCAACCTTTAGGAGGTGCGGAAGGATCCCTCCTGGAGAGAGGTGTTAACTATCGTCTGGATCCAGCCACGTGTCACCCCGCTGCTGGTCGAGACCAGCCAGGAGGGGCACGGGTCCAGTATACAGGTGGAGGCAGTCACCACTCCCATGGCCTTGTCCACTTCCTCAGGAGCAACAAGTTGAAACTCGCTCCAAGAAATCCGCTCAAGACCTTTCCCTGGTACCTTGGCTGGTACCGTGCAATTGGAGTCCAGATCTGTCAGAATCCGAGTGACTTTATCCATTAGAAACTGAACAAATTCCTCAGCTCTGCCCTGCAAAGAGTCGTCCGCATCCCTCCCTTTCAAGAGGGAGCGGGCTATTCTAAACAAGGCGGCTGGGCGCGATTCAGCGGATGCAATAAGAGCGGCAAAATGTGCACATTTTGCCACCCATATTGCCATGAGATAGGTCCTGATATAGGCTCTCATCAGTGCTCAGTCTGATTCAGAGTTACTGGCCCTCCAGCGGCGCTCTAGGTGTCTCTTTTGGAGCTTCATCTCCCGAAGTACCTCGGACAACCAAAGAGCCCTCCTGGATCCACTACCTCGGAGAGGCCATAAAGGCACAATCCAGTTTAGAGCCCCCGCCGCTGCTGTATTCCAAGCAGCAACTAAGGACTCTACCGGACTTTGGATGAGAGCGTCAGGTATTTCTCCAAGCGCCATCTGAAATCCCATAGGGTCCATCAGGCGCCTGAGGCGGAACCACCTAATCGGTTGCTCCTCCCTACAGTGGGGGATTGGTTTCCGAAAGTGAAGCCTCAGTAGGAAGTGATCAGACCATGACAAGGGCAAGATCTTAATGCCCCTCAAATCTAGATCACGTCTCCACTGCTCCGAGATGAATAGGAGGTCAAGTGTGTGACCTGCTGAGTGAGTCGGACCCCAAATTACTTGGGTCAAGTCCATGGCTGTCATGGAAGCCATGAACTCCTGCGCCCCATCAGAGTGTTCACCGAGCGAAGGCAGGTTGAAATCCCCCAGCACCATAAGCCTGGGAAACTCTACCGCCAGCTCGGCTACAGAGGGGAGGGCTGTTGCAACGCTGTTGGGAGGAAGGTACGTTAACAACAAGCCCACTTGACCCTCAAGGTACAACTTCACCAACAAGGACTCATACCCGACAAGCTCTGGAGCAGGGATCCTACGAGGAACTAATGACCCTTGGATGATGCCAGCCACTCCCCCACCCCTTCACTGAGGTCGCGGCTGATGGAGCACCTGAAACCCTTCTGGGCACATTTCAGTGAGGGGGACTCCTCCCTCTGGGCCCAGCCAAGTTTCAGTAATACATGCCAGGTCTGCCCCCTCGTCTAATATTAGGTCCCGGACGAGGGGAGCCTTGTGAACCACAGACCTGGCATTTCGCAACAACAGCCTGAGACCAGGGCCCTGACCACTCTCGCCATCTGGTCCTGGAGTGGAACTAGCAGGGCCGGAAGAAGGGATCGCTGTGATGTAGCGGACCCTCCTTCCCCGGTAATGGCTAGCCCTGAAGTTCCCATCGTACCTGCCCCTCCCAGTCATGACTGTAATGTTCCGGCCCACTCCTGTACCCATGGACCCCATTTCCCCTCCTGTGGCCTCCGCTCTCTCCAGAAGGCCATTTATCTCAGTCATTCTAGGACGGGAGGTAGGCCTGGGCCCCCTACCACTTCTGCAATAGCACTCAGTGGAGGAGGCACCCGGCTGTACTCCCAGTCCTATCATACATACACAGTCACTCACTCATACAGTCCCCACATAAGTCAATTTAAAATTACAGGGTACAATGATAATAAAGATTAATAAAAGTGGGTACAAACATCAACCATCCATCACATACATATCACATACATATCCCATACAAAGAGAAAAAAATTGTGCAGCTGTTAAAATGTGCAAAGTTCATACAAAGTCTGTGGTAGAGTGGTAGAAGGGGAGTAAAAGTCCAGGTGGAAGAGATCGGGTTCCTGAGATGGTGGAGGGTGGTGATAATCGTGGCCCGGGAACAAGGCTGCAAAGCTGGGAGTCCAAGGGTCCAAATCTATGAGGGTGGGCAGGGGAACCAGATAGGATAGGTGGTAAGGAGAGAAGGCCCTCTCCAGTCACAGAAAGCTCTCCCCAGCCACAGAAAGAAGCAGAAAGGGGAGCCCCCGCAGGTTCCAAGAGCTCTCCCAGATGCAATAAGCTGAAATAAAAGGCGTTGCAGATCGAAAAACACTGCAGGGGGGGGAAGGCTCGCAAAGGCCGCAGCGGCGGTTGCGCGCCAGGCACTCGACCGTCTTCGGCGCCATTGGGCCAACCACTCTCTTGTTAGGCCAATGTTGATAACGCAGTCCAGAAGTTCTCTCCTGTTCCCCAAAAGCGCCAGTTCTCACAGTTCTCACAGGCCTCCCAAGTCCCCTAGGGTCTCCAAAGAAAGGCCGAAATGCCGATAAGGCCGAAAAACACCAGAGGTAAGGAGTTAAACTTCTTAGAAGTTTTTAATTCTAAAATTTCCATGATGGTTTCATGAACCATTGTTCTTTAGTAACTTTCAGAGTTATTGGTGGAGATGCAGAAGGGAGTGATAGAAAAAGTCAAGTTCCCATGCCCTACGTTCAAGTATTCCTTCACTAACAACCATCACAAGGGAAAACCTCTCAACCATCCTGAAAAATTTTCCATACCTAGCAATGATAGCAAGGAACTATTTTAAGAATTCATGGGATACAAGAGGGGATGAGTCATTTCCGTCTGGGCCAACATTTATATTAAGAACTTAACCACGCTATCGAGCAAGAGTTCAAACATTTTGTCTTCATTGCATGTTTCTACCAATAAATTTCTATATGTGATATTTAGAGGTAATCTCAACAAAAATTGCTTTGCCCTTTCCATGCTGCTATTAACAGCATTTTTTTAAAAAAAATGGGATGATAAACGATTCTCTGAAACTTTGGGAGACTTAATTCTTCCTTGCCCCACCTGTGATCTCAACATAGCTTCTCCCTCACACTATGGATAATTCTATCTAAAAAATTGACTGGTATCAGTGGAGACCAGTGGATGTTACTGAATTGTTTTTAAAAGTTCTATAGCAGATAAAAGTAAATTATATTTTTCAGAATCACAGCAGGTAAGGGAAGTGCTATACATTCCTTCTCTGTGTGCTATTATCTCAATCATAATCAGTCTCAGCCATTACTACTGTTTTTATATGAATATATTAAAATAGCTGTGCTTTTCTTACGTTGAATTTTGGTTCTCACAAATAATTGCACAGTGGTCAACCAGTTGGCTCTAAAGCATTCATAACCAGAGCATAGAGATTGTTCTCTCTTCCTGTCCTTCTAATGGAACTAGTGTATGGAGTCATACCACTCCTAATGTGAAGGTAGCATCAAATCTTCAAGACTGCCTTCCATGAATTTCTCCAAACCTTTTGAAAGGGATCCAACTCTACTTGAAGCCACTTGTATCCTGCAATGTTACATTTAAGGTAAAAGGGTAAAGGTTCCCCTTGCACATATATGCTACTCATTACCAACTCTAGGGGGCAGTGCTCATCTCTGTTTCAAAGCTGAAGAGCCAGTGCTGTCCGAAGACATCTCCATGGTCATGTGGCCAGCATGACTAAATACCAAAGGCACACGGAACGCTGTTACCTTCCCACCAAAGGTGGTTCCTATTTTTCTACTTGCATTTTTACTTGCTTTTGAACTGCTAGGTTGGCAGAAGCTGGGACAAGTAACAGGAGCTCACTCCATTACGTGGTGCAAGGCATTCGAACCACTGAACTGCCAACCTTTCTGATTGACAAGCTCAGTGTCTTAGTCACTGAGATGCTGCATCCCTTTGACACATTTAAACACCATCAAACAACATCATATGACAGATTCTAGGAAGGACCCTGGATGAACATCAAGTGAGAGCTGAGCTGAAGGCTGTAAATCCCAACAAAACTGTAGGTCCTGTCAGGGTGTTGGGGAAAGTGGTAAAAACCTGTACTGATCAATTAACATGGGTCCTGACAAGGATTTTTAACATCTCCCTGCAGCAGGGTAGAGTCCCATAATGCTTGAAAGCAGCCACAATTATCCCAGTTCTGAAGAAAGCAGCCATAAATAGCTTGAATGATTAATTAGATGCCTTGAATGATTGATTAGACACCATTGCACTGATGTCTATAGTGATAAAGTGCTTTGAGAGACTGTTCCTACAACACCTCAGGTCCTGCCTTCCACCAAATTTTGATCAACACCAGTTTGCTTATAGAAGCAACAGGTCTACAAGCGGTGCCATCGCCACTGCTCTACATGTTGCACCGAGCCACCTTGAGAAATCTGGAAATTATGTCAGAATGCTTTTTATAGACTATAGCTCAGCCTTTAACACCATCTTACCAGACATTCCCATTGAAAAGTTGACTGACCTGAATTTCCCTCCCCTCACTTGTGAATGGATCAAAGACATCCTGACGGATCGTCCACAAACAGTAAGGTTTGGGTCCTTTACATCTTCCATGCTGAAGCCCAACACAGGCTCCTCTCAGGGCTGTGTGCTTAGACCCTACCTGTACTTACTGTATACATATGACTGCATATCCTCTAATTCATCCAACATCATAATAAAGTTTGCAGATGACAGTACTGGGTCTCATAACTGGAGGGGACGAATCAGCATACAGGGAAGAAGTCCAGAAGGTATCCTCGTGGCACTCAAGAAACAACTTACATCTAAATACTAAGACAAAGGAGATGGTGCTAGATTTCCAGAAGTACAGAGAGGAACCTGCCCCACTGTATATCGAGAGGTGCTGTTTGGAGAGGGTTTCCTCTTTTAAATTCTTGGGAGTGCTTATTAAAAGGACTTAAAAATTGAATTTCAACCATTATGGCACAAACCAGGAGTGGTAATTCCAGTGGTAATTGGCACACTGGGTGCTATTCCAAAAGCACTGGAATTACATTTAAAACAGTTAAAAATTGACAAAATCACCATCAGTCAAATGCAAAAAGCCGCACTGCTTGGATCTTCACGCATATTACGAAAATATGTTACGACGTCCTAGGCCCCTGGGTGGGGCCCGACTAGTAACCAATGCCAAATCCGGCGAAACAACTGGCCGCTGTGATACAATTGTATAATAATAATAATAATAATAATAATAATAATAATAACAACAACAACAACAACAACAACAACAACAACAACAACTCCGCCGTTGCCGGTCCCAAGCCCAGATGAGAAAGGAGGAAGGTTGGGATCAGGTTGGCATCTGGTCCCGTAAAAAAAAAAAACCCGCCAACCCATACAATATGGTGAAAAAAACAAATAAGAATTCCATACCGCATCGGTCGTCGCGCGGGTTAACAAGGGCTGCGGTGGATGTTGGGGTCCCTGGACATCCGTCGACAAGTGGGCTACAAGTGGACCAGCCAACAAAACGACAAAAATATAGTGCAGATGAAAACCGTGCCATAATGGCCTGTTACTACAACTCAGAGCCAGAAAAAAGAGGCTATTTAAAGCGAATGTATGAATTATGGAAACAACAATATCCAGATTCAAATGTTAGTGAACAACGACTAGCAGATCAAAGGCGATTTATTATACGGAATAAAGTGTTTAGTGAAGTTGAACATGAGGAAATTCAGGCAAATTGCAAAACCCAAAAAACAATATCACAAGCGGAAATAACTGATATTCAAGACACAACTAAAGACATTATAGTAGAACTCCCAGAAGAAGCTCTTGGGGAGGAAATAACATCACCACCACTAGAACCAGGTATCACTGAACCAACTGATGAACTAACTCAAAAACAAAAAGAATTGAAGGATAAGATCATGGAGCATTTTCTGCTTAATGTGGAAAGGCAACGTTTACCATCACTAAAAACTGTGGCGAAGAAAATTTTGGCCCCTATCATGAAAATGGTTAATGCAGTGTTTTCAACAATTGAACCGGGATCCATCTTGGAAACAAACCAGTTAATGTACAGCGCAGCTGTAATAGTCACTAATGAACTAGGCATTAAAATTAAAGTACCTAGTCATACAACAGAAAAAGCATCAAAGCCAAAGTGGAAAATCCGTTTAGAACAAAAAATCAAAAAATTAAGGGCAGATGCTAGTAACTTAAAGAACATGCATGAGCAACGGCTTAAAAACAACAAAATCATAGATCGGCTAATCAGGAGATATAGATTGGATACAAGAAACATCAATGAAGCTGTAGAGATTGTAAAACAGCAGATAACAGCAACAGCTAGAAAAATTGAAAGATATGAGGCACGAATCATCCAATATAAACAAAATCAGCAATTTCGATCAGACCAACGGCATTTTTATCAAAGTCTTAATGTAAATGGTGACACCAAAAGTGAAAAACCAGAAAAACAGGCCACAGTTGTATTCTGGAAAGAATTGTGGGAAAATGCAAAGGACTACAACAAGGAAGCAAAGTGGATACATGACTTTGAGAAAAGCATTGGCAACAAACAAATGCAAGTATTAGAAATAACAACTGAGATGGTCAAAAATCGAGTTAAAAAGGTAAAGAATTGGACATCACCTGGAAAGGACCAATTACATGGTTTCTGGCTCAAATATCTGACCAGTTTACATGCAATATTGGCCAGGCAACTGAATGAAATTTTACAAAAGGGCCAAATTGATGAATGGTTGACAACTGGAAAAACATACTTGATTCAGAAAGATCCAACTAAAGGAACAACACCTGAAAACTATAGACCAATAACATGCTTGCCAACAACCTTCAAATTACTCACAGGCATTATTGCAGATAACATGATGGATTATTTGGAAACAAACAACATCTTGCCAGTAGAGCAAAAAGGCAACAAAGAAGGAGCAGGGGCACAAAAGATCAGCTTCTAATTGATAAAATGATATTAGAAAATTGTAAGAACAGAAAAACGAACTTGAATATGGTCTGGATTGATTACAAAAAGGCATTTGACTCACTGCCACATAGTTGGATCATAAAATGCTTAGAAACAACTGGCATTAGCAAAAATATTACATCCTTTTCTGAAAAGGCAATGAAACAATGGAGAACTGAGTTGGCAGTAGGGAATGAGAGCTACGGAATGGTTAATATCAAGCGAGGAATTTTCCAGGGTGATTCACTTTCACCTCTTCTCTTCATCATCGCAATGATCCCACTATCAGTAATCTTAAAAAAAATGAAATTAGGCTGCCAAACAGCCAAAAAAGCTGAAAAAATTTCGCATTTACTATATATGGATGATTTGAAACTCTATGGAAAGTCAGAAATAGAAATCCAATCATTGACAAACACAGTCCGAGTATTCAGCACCGATATTTCAATGCAGTTTGGCATGGAAAAATGCGCCACTGTATCCATAAAAAGGGGCAAAATCACTGCATCTGAGGGAATTGAAATGCCCAATGGCCAACTAATTAAATGCAAAGAAAATGAAGCCTACAAATACTTAGGCATTCTGCAGTTGGATAACATCAAGCATGGAGAAGTAAAAACTATTGTCAGACGAGAGTACACCAACAGAGTTAGGAAAATTTTGAAATCTAAATTGAATGGTGGAAATACAATCAAGGCCATAAATACCTGGGCAATACCAGTTATAAGATACACAGCTGGCATAGTTAACTGGACACAAGCTGATTTGGACCTTTTGGACCGAAAAACCAGGAAACTAATGACAATGCACTACAGTTTACATCCACGTGGTGATACTGATAGACTATATCTGCCCCGAAAATCAGGTGGCAGAGGATTATTACAAGTGAAGCAAACAGTTGAAGAAGAAAAACATGCACTGGCTGATTATTTAAAAGAAAGTCAAGAACATCTATTAATCGAAGTAAAGAACAAAAATCTACTGAAGGCCCAACAGACAAAACAAGAATACAGAAAAGATGTGATAAAATCAAGAATGGAGAGTTGGCAGAACAAAGCACTGCATGGTCAATTTCTGGAAAAAATAAAAGATAAAGTGGACAGTGAACAAACTTGGTTATGGTTAACAACAGGTACATTAAAGAAAGAAACAGAGTCACTAATCCTGGCTGCGCAAGAACAAGCTATCCGCACAAATGCCATTAAGGCCAAAATCGAAAAATCCTCTGATGATGCCAAATGCAGACTTTGCAAAGAAGCTGACGAAACTGTTGATCACATACTCAGCTGCTGTAAAAAAATTGCGCAGACTGATTATAAATTGCGGCACAATTCAGTAGCACAAATGATCCATTGGAATTTGTGCAAAAATTATAATATTAAAACAGCAACAAACTGGTGGGAACATCAGCCTGAAAAAGTCACAGAAAATCAGATGGTCAAGATCTTGTGGGATTTCCGTATACAAACCGACAAAATACTGGCGCATAATACACCAGACATCACACTGGTTGAGAAAAATAAGGTCACAATCATAGACATCGCAATACCAGGTGATAGCAGGGTCGCCGAGAAGGAACATGAAAAAATCACAAAATACCAGGACTTAAAAATCGAAATTCAACGACTATGGCACAAACCAGCAGTGGTAATTCCAGTGGTAATTGGCACACTGGGTGCTATTCCAAAAGCACTGGAATTACATTTAAAACAGTTAAAAATTGACAAAATCACCATCAGTCAAATGCAAAAAGCTGCACTGCTTGGATCTGCACGCATATTACGAAAATACGTTACGACGTCTTAGGCCCCTGGGTGGGGCCCGACTAGTAACCAATGCCAAATCCGGCGAAACAACTGGCCGCTGTGATACAATTGTATAATAATAATAATAATAATAATAATAATAATAATAATAATAATAATAATAGGGTCATAGAAGATGATGGAATAGAACTTGAGAATGAAGAAATGATAAAGGTAGTAAAACCAGAAGAAGGCTACAAGTACTTAGGGATTTTAGAGGCCTCTGACTTAATGCATAGTAAAGTCAAGGAATTAACTTCAGCCAAGTACATTTGACGAATTCACAAGATATTAAAGTCCAAATTGAATGGAGGAAACATCATAAAAGCATCATAACATCATATAGCCCAAATATTTGGGCTATAACTGTGATTCGATATTCTGCAGGAATAATTGACTGGACCCATATGGAGTTGGACGATTTGGACAGAAAATCAAGGAAGCTTATGGCAATGAATCATGCTTTGCACGTTCCAACATTAACTTAACAGTTCCTTGGTCCTTGTTTAGGACTCGAGTTCTTGAGCTACCAACCAGCCCCAAAGGCTGTGAATCTCACCAAAGATTAACCACATAATAGTATCTCTTCTGAAGAATTGATCAGTGTTGTTATATGAAGGCAAGTATGCCCTGTAAAACCCAAGCAATAATATGAAATTAAATGCAATTTTGTTATGGGCATAATTGAGCTAATATTGATGAACTTGATGTATGTTTTTGAGAGTTCTTTAACTCAAAGAACTGCATTACTTGCACGATTCAGGAAAGATTGTTTGTTATATATGATCAAGGGTGCAATCCTACAAAGTGAAGCCACTGAAATTTAATTTAAAAATACATAACGATTTCCCTATAAAATTATGAGGTGCACCTCTCCCTCCCATTTTTTGTTCTTTTCCATTTTACTGTCCTTTATACTTACTTCCATATTTATGCACCTAAACAAAGGCCTTCTCAGTATTTTAAACCCACTCAGCACCTTTACAGCAGGTGTTATTAAAATCCATTATATTAGGATTATAAAAATGTGGAGGAAATGACTGAATCAGTCAGGAAATAAAATCCCAAGAAAGGATCTTTCTCAACAGTTTAATGAGCCTTCTGTTCACTTTCATGAGAGCTGTAGGGGTTCAATGCAGTAACGTTTAATTTATTCAGGTGACAGGAGAGAGAGAAGAGGAGGGGTTACAGAACCTCATATTAAAGAAGATATATTATTTAATATGTTGTTTGTCTTTTAATACTCTATTTGCTTTACTACACTCATCTATATTTATGAAACTCAGTTTCTGATCATTATTTCTCTGATCAGCTACCACCATTCTTTTCACCCGCTAAAACATTTTTTTCAGAAAGATTCCAGGCCATACTTGGATAGTTTTTCTTTGTTTCTTTGTAGCTTAAACAACATTTCTACCATATTCTGCAGAATATGTTTATTTCTACTTTGAAACAGCATGCATGTATTTATATATAGGTCCTTTCCCACATCAATTTATTGGATCATTTGGACAGGATAATATTATCATAAAGGGAGTACTTAATTTCAAGTGATTCTTGGTCATGCTCCAAAACTATAAGATGAACTATGTTTAGATATAAAACAAGGAAAGTAGAAAGTGTTTTAAAGAGACAAATATCTCTTCTGACAAATTTGTTGTCCAGGCCTGAATATTTCTGTTCTAATACTCCCAGAAAACTATGTTTGCATTAGTCTGCTATGATAGACATGACACTCAAAATACTATATATTATTTTGCTATTCATCCCTGTTCAAACCAATATTTGATTCCAAACCAAAGGAAAACTTTGAAACAGACACTTGATTTGCTGCTATGATATTTTTTAGGCTGTATGTTTACATTACACTGAAGTAATGCTAATTTATCACTTCGTCTCTTGAAAGAATTCACTGCATGTTGAATGCTTTTCCTTAAGCATGAACATTCATGCAAAGTCATACTGCAGAACGAGAGGTATGGAATGGCTACCCCAAAGGTGCTTTTTCAAGACGCAACTGGACTTTCTTGTTATTCTTTTTATTTTCCCTGAAGACATTTCACTTCTCATCCAAGAAGCTTCTTCAACTCTGACTGGATGGTGGGGAATGGAAGGATGTGGAATGACTACTTCAGACCATTTTTACACTTCAGTGTGTGTAGGAAGCCACTAGATTTTTCAAGTACTGTTGGATTTAGGTTTCACATACCTTGAGTTTTACACTAACAAGCTTACTATTCTCAGTACAGCATGAAAAGTGCAACCCTAAATAACTAGCAACTAGCAACACACACACACACACACACACACACACACACATATATGCTGGTCTTGTTGTATTTGGGTCTTTTCTCGTGTAAGATTGAGATTGAGACCAGCATACCTACACTCATGAAAATCTACAAGTGTGTGAGTGTGTGTGTGTGTATGCTGAACTTTAACAAATTTTAAAACAGGATTTTTATGAGTCATGATTACCACTTTTCCGTAGTTTGGGTCAGCTTTTAAAACCTACACTTTCAGCTGCCACTTGTGCCTCAGAGAGCTAAAGCAGATTATTTTGGTATAAGAACTTGTAAAGATGCTTGGAATTGTTTATTAAGCTGAACTTCTTGTCAGTGATATTTCCCAGGGATTCTGCTCTGCCACTATATCAAATTGTTGTTCTTGTCTCCCATTCCTTTTCCTTCACAATAAACATTTTGAAAAAGTTGATGCAAGCAGAAATGATATGGGTTAAAATAAACCCTCAATATTCTGAACTTTCCCAAAGTTGTCACAATAAACAAATTAAGTGATTCTCATATTAGTTCATATGTAATTTGAAACAGCTGCTATGCACAAATATTTATGCAACTGACATATTTGAGCACATGTCCATGGATGATTGCAATAGAAATCAAAATTTCTACATACCATTGTGTTTTACAGGCTAGTATGTGACCTTACATTCATTGGTTGCTTTTCAATTCTATCATTTAGCTTCAGCCTTTATCCTAGTTTGTAATGTACAGTATCCTTCAGATCAATAGTTTATGATTCCCTGTATTTAGTTTATCCTATACTCCTAACAGGGATGCAGTGGCTCAGTGGCTAAGATGCTGAGCTTGTTGATCAGAAAAGTCAGCAGTTTGGCGGTTCGAATCCCTAGCACTGCTTAACAGAGTGAGCTCCTGTTACTTGTCCCAGCTTCTGTCAACCTAGCAGTTTGAAAGCATGTAAAAAGTCCAAGTAGAAAAATAGGAGCCATCTTTGGTGGAAAGGTAACAGTGTTCTGTGTGCCTTTGGCATTTAGTCATGTCAGCCACATCTCTTACCCCCTGTAACAAAGACATCTCCAGACAGCGCCCAACTCTTCCCCTAGAGTCGGGAACGACTAGCACATATGTGCAAGGGGAACATTTTTCTTTACTTAGACTGCTAACAATGACAAAAAACATGATAGATAATCCAGGAAGAAATAATATCTTTGCTTACACTCGAGTCACTCCTCGATTAAATTTTCTTTCTTTTTTCCCCACATTTTAATATTTAGTGTTTGAAATTCTGGTAGTGCACAATGACCTGCACCAAATAAAATAAAACAAATAACCCCTATGATTTGGAAAAGATATTTTTGTTGATTGTGATTGTGAGCTATGATTACACTTGACATTATTTCAGTATTTTTATATTTTAATTTATATTGCTGACTTATATTTCATTTGAAGCACACCATCTGATTCTTCTTTCCAGTTTCTGGAAAAACCAATGTAGGTAATCCTCGACCTGCAATCATTTGTTTAGTGACTACTCAGTGTTACAACAGCCATGACTTATGACTGGTCTTTGCACTTACAACCATTGCTGCATTCTCAGAGTCATGTCATGGGTTTAAAATTTGAATACTTGACAACTGGCATGTATTTATAATGATTGTACCATTCCGGGGTCATGTGATCACCATTGCAACCTTCACAGATGGCTTGCAACAACCCTAATTGGTGGATTGGATTCAGTTAATGACCACATGAATCACTCAACAACCAAGGCAAAAAAAGGTTGTAAAATCGAGCTTAAGAGCTGCCTTGCTTAGCAATGAAAATTCTGATCTAAACTTGGTTACAAGTGGAGAACTATTTCTAGTGGATACTCAGGGTACAGTTTTCAAGTCCATTAAATATCCATTTAATTGTCATGCCATGCACCAGAATGTTAGCTCTTTTAGCTAATCAAAATGTCAGGGGGTCTTTGTCAAATTCTTTGAAAAATCAAGATAGGTCTCCCACATCTCCATAATCACCTAAAGAAGTTACTGGGTGGGTGGGTGGGGGAAGAGGTAAAATTAATCTTAACAAATCCATCTCAATGTTTCAGAATTACTACAGAGTTTTCATTTTCTTATTATCTACTGCAGAATTTTCCCATATTGAAAAAAGTTATTCTTTTTTTCTCACTTGGAAGATAGAGATAACATTTTCTCCCCATTCATCATTTAGGACTCCACCTATTCTCCAGATTTTCTCAAAATCAACAAACCTTCAATACTTCAGATGGGATTCATCTGGATCTCTATTTATTTATAAGTTTACAGGCCTCTTAACAATGACCCTGGGCAGCTTACAATTAAAAAGTAAAAAAAAAAATTATCCCAAACAACATATACACAAACAAACAAAAAACATCTGGTAGGGGCTCAACTTTCACTCTGCCCCAGAGCATGGAAGAATAGTCAAAAGTCCAGTCTTTAAATGTTTCTTAAATGCCATCAGGTAAAAGCCATCCAAATCTGTGGGAGGAGGCCACTCCAGGGAACAGAGACTGTGATAGAGAAATTGGGTTTCTTGAGTCTCATAAAATGATACTGTTTAATTGATAAGACAATCAGTTAATTGGCATGGCCATTCAGTTTGATTGCATCAAATCGGCACAGCTGGAAACATCAAAGAGGAAAATGTAGATGGATTGTACAGTTCAAGAAACCAAAATGAAACAGGTGACTGTCTAAACTCCTTTAATATATATCATCTATTTAGCATCCATATCCTATCTATCTATCTATCTATCTATCTATCTATCTATCTATCTATCTATCTATCTATCTATCTATCTATCTATCTATCTATCTATCTATCTATCTATCTATCTATCTATCTATCTATCTATCTATCTATCTATCTAATCTACCTACCTACCTACCTACCTACCTACCTACCTACCTACCTACCTATCTATCTATCTATCTATCTATCTATCTATCTATCTATCTATCTATCTATCTATCTATCTCATCTATCTATCCATCCATTAATCCATCTCTCCCTCCCTCCCTCCCTCCCTCCCTCCCTCCCTCTCTCTCTCTCTCTCTCTCTCTCTCTCTCTGTCATCTATCTATCTATGTAATATGGCACTATGGCTTCCTGTATATGTTTGTCATGAAAGGAATGAGGTGTTCTGGATTCTGATTTTAAGCATATTGAAAAAAATGTGACTAAAATTAAATATAAAAGAAGATCAAATTAATGACAACAGGTGCAACAAACAACCTTAGAAATGATAATAAAGATACTGAATTAGTAAGTTATACCAATTAGACTGAGTTGCAGTCATATGGTGTCATAACATCCATGACAAAAAAGATTATAAAATTGGATGCAGTCATGTGATGCTTGGAGAAGTTTTATTTACCAAATATATTTTCTTCTTTGTATTATTTCCATCTTCCCTTAAAACATTAATAGAACCATATTAGTCTGAAAATCAGGGTGTCCACAACATAATTGGCAGTCAAGCTGAAACTAAATTAATCAGGTAAAAATAGCAAACGGTGGAAAATTGTTTACTCAAACGTCCTCAAACCTCCAAATAAGTTACCAAGACCTAATCCACATTTCCACATATTAAAGGATAAGATCTGCAAATACAAATAGAGTTAATTAAAGTAGGTCTTCCAGTCGAACTGCATGTTCATAAGAATACACAAACAAACAAACAAACACACACACACACACACACACACACCTCAATTATCACTCTAGAACAGGGGTGTCAAACTCAATTTCATTGTAGCCGCATCAGGGCTGTAGTTGACGTCACCGGGGGGGGGGCATACATGGCTGACTGGATGGGTGTGGCCAATTGGATGGCATGGCCAGCCTGATACAACTCACTGGCCACGGCTGACTGGGTGGGCACACTGACTGGGTGGGTGTGGCCAGCTTGAGGCCACTCCCCAAACTGCTGGTATGGTTCCTCTTCACATTGCGTAGACCAGGCCGAAGCGATGCAGGCCAGCCCCTTACATTTTCCAGGACAGCCTCATGGGCTGGATCCAATCACATTGTGGGTCATATTTAGCCCGCGAGCCTTGAGTTTGACATCTCTGCCCTAGAATCAATATGTAGACACTTCTACATCCTGGACAAGCACCCCCTGTAAAAGTCTGTCACTGTACCCGATTTCTCTGCAGCTGCCTCTAAAGACAAACTGTTTTGCTTTTAGGAATAAATATTTCTTCTTTCCACACACCTGTCTGGATCTCATTTTTATTTATTCTTGCACAACCCCAGCTCAAGTTGGAACCCCAAATTATTCTTCCGACTGACAATGCTTCCCTTAATGACTGAATCCCTTAATGACCAATTTTCAGGCCTCTATTATGATTGAAAGCCAAGGGCCACCTCTGTATAGAAGCAGTTTCCAATCTTTTGGATAGCAGTTATAAATGCATTTATATTTCATCCTTTCTCTTTTTTTAAAGAAAATAAAAAATGGACAAAAGCCTATGGTTACTTTTTTAAAGATCCTTGAGCATGATCTTATTAGAATGTGAGATTAATTATGATCATTTGGAAATCTGAGCATTCTTCAGCACTGCTCTCTTTTGGGGGGGGGGTTGGAATATAAACTGATTTCCCCCCCATTTGTCTTGGCCATTATTGTGTTTTTCATACCTGCTTACAAATTTCAAATAGCCCATTAACCATACTGTCTTGCAAGTTTTATGAATAGTTTGGTATTTCATCAACTGCTCCACCTTTCTTGTTGGCCCACTTTACTTTCCAGAAAATCTGTTTTCATTCAGTTATTAACCTTTGCAATCATTATCAGTGTGGGATTTCATGTGTACCTGCAATTTCTAGGTGCCCATGTATCCTTTAAAAAGAATGTGACATATCAGGGTCATCTCTGATATGAATGTCAGAATAAGGGTTTAGTTATGTCCTCGCAAACTGAGTTTACCTTTGTTTAGTTTTGGTCCTCTCAAACCGAGTTTACCTTTGTAATGATAATGCCACTTGAAATCATCACACTATTAACAAGGCTTTTCCTTCCTTCCTTTCTTTCTTCCTTCCTTCCTTCCTTCCTTCCTTCCTTCCCTCCCTCCCTCCCTCCCTCCCTCCCACTCTCAATAATTTCAATGCAGCATGACTGAATGTTGATTAAGAAAATCGAATACACATTCATACTGTGCTATACTGAACAGATAGTGTTCTTCAAATCCTTCCCCCATCATTCTGTTGAATCTATTTCTCCTGCGAATGAGATAAATTTGTACATGCATCATACAAGGCCGTAGTTCTGTTCATATGTATTCATCCATCTCTGAAAACCCTTTGCGTTTGGCTCGTGAAACAAAGTGTATGAAAATCAATATCAAGTTATTTATTTATTTTGCACATTTCGACTCTATTCACTGATGGTTTGGTTTTTAGAACAAAAAAAGTTTTCAAGAAATAAAGCAGATGAGGGGGAGAAGTGTCAGACAAGAGACATTCTAAAAATGATATGAGGGCTATGCTGCTTAAGCATGTAGATATAAGAAAAGCAATGAACTCTGCATGACTTGGATGATAAGTTGAGACCAGAAAAATCTATGTAGCATGACATTTTCAGGCAACAGTGCCATCCCACATGCTTTACTGATAACACCAGAAGGTTTTTTTGGGGGGCGGGGTTTGGCAATTATATAGGCCACCCCAGCCCTGTTAGTGGAAAAAAGCAGTAGAAATAGCACATAATTGTATTAGAATTCTTTTAATAATGCATTTAATTTAAAAGTCTAATTCTAAAAGCAGAGAAATTGAAGCTCCCCTTGTTAAAACACATAGGCACAAGCACAGACCACCTAACAATAGAAGATGTATACCTAGAAAGAAGTGCACATACCCACATATAGGAAATGGTTGTGTAGGAATGTAGCAGCTTGAATAGCAAAAGATGTAAATTATTCTAGGTAAAGCTGTATTTATTCAACAGTGTCTCTTTAAACATTAAAATGCTTAGAGAACAAGCAAAACTTAGAGAATTAGCATCGTATGTGTCTCGTACAGGTATTATTGTGATGACTTAGGACGTACGAAGTACTGCTGTGACATTTATTCATAGATTTCTTCCTTATTTTTGTAAACAGAATTATTAACCTCTAGGTAAATACACTTTTCATTTCAAAGCAATAGCAACCCTTCAAATTTAACATCATCCCAAAGCGAGAATTTGCAAAACATTAATTTGCAGAGACTCATTTAGCGAAGGGTCTTGATCCACAAATTACTATGTGTAACAATGGATTGATTAGGGTTGGCTTAACTGTATACACACATCCCAGAGTTAGATGTATATCTGTACAAGAAGAAATTCATGAGAACATTTTAAACAACTGTGCAAGAATCTGACTATCTTTCTGCTTTGGTTTGTTGTTTGTTCATCAGGCTGATCCTCACTGAACTTTTCTGGGGCTTGAGGGAGAGTCCATTTATTATTTTTGTTATTTATTTATTTCCCAGTATGGGAAGAAAAATCCAAGCAGATTCCAAGCAGGGAGACAATTGCTATAAATAAAAAGGAGGCTGGTTGGTTAGAAAGAAGGTCTCTGTTTATTTGGATGCCAGAAACTATACTGACAGCAGCATGTTTCTGGAGTGATTGACAAAATGATTGAGTGAGTGGATGGATAATTATAGGGTTCTGGGGTATTGTGATTGAGATGCTCCAGGGGTGTGTGCAATGTAATAAGCCTTTTGTCTTTTACTATCTAGAGCCGAGGTGGCACAGTGGTCAGAGTGTAGTACTGCAGGCTACTTCAGCTGACTGCTAGCTGCAGTTCAAATTTCATCGGCTTAAGGTTGACTCAGCCTTCCAACCTTCCAAGGTGGATAAAATGAGGATCCAGATTGTTGGGGGCAATATGTTGATTCTGTAAACTGCTTAGAGAGGGCTGTAAAAGCACTATGAAGCGGTGTATAAGTCTAAGTGTTATTGCTATTGCTATGACGGGTTAATCTTATTAAATCTAAAGGTCTTGTCGTGTCCTTAGAATTTGGGTGGGGGAATGTAAACTCTTAATCCCATCAGCTCCATTGGGAGCTGTGACTGAAAGTGTTTTGTTTATGAATGGATACAAAATCTGCATTCCTAAAGGTCAGCCTCTTCAAGTTTCCTAGTTTGAAGCTGCTTTCCTATGGCAGGAAGACTGGGGCTGCTTTGTGCCTTTGTTAAGATTTTTCTCCATTTCTCCTTTGAGAAAATAAAATATTCTGGCTCTTTTAATATCCCCCAAAATAATTCATTCCCTGCCACCACCACTAAGAGTTCACCTGATGCGGGGCAAACTGGCAGAAAACCACCTCTGGTGCGGTTTATATTGAGGGGCGGGGGAGGTACTGATGCCAATGTTTGGTTTTTTTCCATCACTGTTTGGAGCAGGGGGAAAAAATCATTCTGTATCTTTTACGGTCCAAATATGGGGGGAAATTAGTCTACTCCAAATTAGCATTGTTACTCCTGAATCTCAATAATATGATCTGGGGGCACACTGGGTACAAAAAAAAAAATAGTCTGGGAGAATGTATTTCAGAGAAGCAATAGGCTACTTATGTTGTTATTAAATTATAGGGGAAAAAACAGCCCTCTTCTGAAAGACTTCACAATCTTTGTCAAAAACTAGCATACAAAGAATGGTGAACAGATGGAAAGAAGGGTCTGGTAAACTGTGTTTTGAATAAATTTCAGGTCCATTTTCATGAAAGCATTATAGAAATAATGCTTTGGATTGAATCCAGCATTACAGTGCCATAAAGAGAGGAGATTTCCATTTGTGCAAATTGAGCTATTCTGTAAATGCTTTCTTATATAGCCAAAGGAGGTCTTCCATAACAACAGGCCTCGTTTTGTGAATGAGAAATCCTGGATCATATACAGTTGTAGAAAATATTGAATAAATTGCAGTGAAAGTTGGTGAATATATGCATGGGCTTAGGTTTGGATAACGTCTAGATACTTTTCTTAAAGTTTAGGAATAGATGCACTAGATATAAAGAATTAGGAATATCAGAGAGACAGAGAATAAGAGAATTGGAAGGCACCTTGGAGGTCTTCTATTCCAATCTCTGTTCAAACAGGATACCCTATACCAGTGATGGCTAACCTTTTTGTTGTTGCATGCCGAAAGCGTGTGTGTGCCCACACTCATAATGCACTGCCTGACTGACCTCCCCATGTCCTCTTCCCCCCTGTGCATGTGCACATGATCCCCACATGACCCCCACTTCCCCGCTTATGTGTGTGTGACTCGCCCATGCCTCATTTTAGGCCTAGCAGGACTTCCTGAAGCCTCCCGGAACCAAAAACAGGGCATGGGTTGTGTGTGCCATACACCCCCTGTGCTCCCTCTGCCCCCATGCAACCCCCTGCCATCATGCATGCATCTCCCACATGCGCCCCAGTCATTGCGCATGCACAGCAGAGACCTGAAAAATCAGCTGGCTGGCGGGAGGCATGTATACATGCGTGGTGGAGCTGAGCTGGGGGAATGGCTCAAGTGCCCACAGAGAGGACTCTGCATGCCACCTATGGCACGTGTGCCATAGGTTCACCATCAAGGCTCTATACCATTCCAGACAAGTGGCTATTCTGTCTCTTCTTAGAAGCCTACAGAGATGAAGCACCCACAACTTCTGAAGGCAACTTTTTCCAGTGATTAATTACTCTCACCATTAGGAAATTCCTCCTTAGTTCTAGGTGACAGCCCCAAATATTGGAACACTGCTATAATGTCACCTCTTGTCTTTCTTTTCACTATACCCAATCATTCTTCATATGTTTTAGCCTCTAGCCCCCAATCATCTTTGTTGCTTTTTTCTGCAGAAAATAATGACTTACTTTGATTATGGTCCATCAAGTCAGTGTCAACTCAACAACATAGATTTGGACCAGGATGATCCTGCCCCAATCTGTTCCAGTGCAATCATTTTCACTGTAACTTTGTGCACTTTTATGTATCCTAACATTGTCACTGTTCATTCATCTATGCATTGGCCATCATCTTCTTTTTTCTTCCAATATTTAGACTACTTTCTAGAAATATAAATATTATTGCAACTATTTTAGCAATATGTCTTCTGTAATCATTGTTTCTAAATTTACATGCAATTACAACTGACATTCCATAGCATTCACATTCTTGTTGAAACATGCATAATTGTAGAACTTCAGAGAGAAACTGGGGAATATATCAGTTTGAAAAAGATGCTGGATATAGAAGTTTACTGTATCACTTAATTTACGAGAGAGAGAGAGAGAGAGAGAGAGAGAGAGAGAGAGAGAGAGAGAGAGAGAGAGAGAGAGAGAGAAGAGAGAGAGAGAGAGAGAGAGAGATGGAGGTAAGAAGGAGGGAGAAAGAAGAGTACAAACAGAAATCTTTATTAGGATTAAAAGCGTATCCCTAAGGACATATTTCTAATCCTTTCTGTATAGAATAGTGTAATTAATAGCAACAATTCAACTGAATTAAAAGTATCAACTGTGAAAAAATCATCACTAGACTCTGTGCAATAAAGAGTATATAAAAAAGAAGTTGCTTTGAACAATGGAACAGAGAACAATGTATCAGCAAAGTCAATTACCCAACATGCTGATTTTCTCTGATTTTGAAGGAGATATAGATTCCAGTCAAAGCAATAGCTAAGACTCATTTACATTTTTTTTAAAAAAATCACCTCTATTGTTTAGGAGTAATCAAGAGAAAAATGTTAAATAGAAGCTTTCTCAGTGACATGTGACATTTCTGGTCAGCTAAATTAAACACATATCAGGGAAGAAGTTCAAGGACGCTGGCAGTATATACTTTAGCTGTGCCCTAAGAGAAAACCAGAATAGATTGTTGCAGGCTTCTGACAACAGGCTTCATAGCCCAGTGTCCTTCTAAAACCCACTGCCCTCTATGTATGTTGGATTCTAAATCCTCTAGTTTCACTTCACATGACCCAAAGATAGGGATGATGGAAGAAGACCCAACATATTCTGAAGATACCAAAAGAGAATTAAAATGATTTATCTGCTTTTGTCTGATTAGCCTGAGTTACAAACAGAGAAGTTATAGAAAACAGATGCAATGGTTTTGAAGGACAGGAGGAAGAATAACTACTGAGCCAATGATCAGATAAAAAAGCCTGAGCCCATGACTTGAAAAAATATCTCAGTCATAATCCATGAATGAGGCCAAAAAAATGTTGTTTATCCATGGAATGGCATCAAGAGATTAAGATGGAGGCCACAACTGTATGTCTGAATCCCTATACCTTTTATATATTTGTTATGTATATTGCAAAAAAGGTGGGCTTTGATCTCACAGTAATGACCATTGTGTTGACATTTTGGCTACCCTGATGTAGATAATGTAAAATTCTTACTTTGGGTATATTAAGTGTCATAGAAAGTAGAACTATAAAATAATAACCAGTAAATCAATCAAAAACCTGATTCAAATCTAAGGAATGGTTAGATGGCTGTTAGTTCCAGTGTCTCATTCTAGCTTCCCCTGAATTCTTTTACTCTAGAACAGAGGTTCCCAAACCTTTTTGGCCATGCCCCACCTAAGCATCTCTAAAATCCTGATGCCCCCATCCCACCCACCCCCACACGTGACATACAATTCTTACTATTCAAAAAGTGAACTCCAACACATGCGGAGAGGCCATTAAGTTGGTTTCAACAATGTTCCAAATTGCCCCCATTAAACATCAAATTTCCCCCCTGAGGGGCATGGGCCACCTTAGGAACCACTGCTCTAGGAAAAATACCTTCGGATCAGCCACAAAATATTCCAGAATGCTGAAATGATTTCCCATTTGTTTTTGCATATTGTTAATTCTAATAGTAGCCTTGCATAAATTCATTTCTTTTAGCATTCAGCATGTCTTTTTTTGTCCCTTGTAGAGTACAGTTGGATGTTACGGGGAGATGATGCCATATCACATTGAAAGATGACCTTGTGAATGAATTCCAAATGTTATAAGTGTCATAATTTGGTCCTTTTGTAATTTCCAGAGCCACTGGGAACAGAACTGATATCTAGGCCTCCCTGGAGACCTTCTCAGTAAACAAACACCATCCTGCCAATGAATGGACTGTAATATGTCTCGTATTTTTTAATACCATTATTTTATAGTCCTTCACTTTTTCCCTGGTAAAAAAAAAAACTATTCTTTGTTTTATTATAATGGAAATTTCTGAAGTCATGCCGTTTCATTGGAACATTTGCAGTGCATTCTGAGCACTGTTTCATGAATCCTAGTAAGATAAAAAGGAAGCTGCGTGTTTATTTACTTGAGTGGTTCTAAAAAGACAAGAATGATTTGCTTGTACTGTTTGCATTCCCAAATTGCATCCTTTTTAAACATAGGGAAATAAACATTCATTGTGAAGACAGCAGTGCTATGTAATAATCAATAAAATGAAAATGACTGAATGTGTGACTGACAATTAATTATAGTATGTATTTATATATAACTGGCTAAATCACCAAAATGCCTGGATTTCTCTTACCAGCAATGGAATGTACTGATTTGCTTCTCTCTCTCTCTCTCTCTCTCTCTCTCTCTCTCTCTCTCTCTCTCTCTCTCTCTCTCTCTCTCTCTCTCTCTCTCTCTCTCTCTCTCTCTCTCGTGTGTGTGTGTGTGTGTGTCTGGAAAAATTGATAGAGGATGACAAAAACATACTAAATCCTCCTACCATAAAATCACAGGATTTATTGATCTTTCTCAAAGCTTCTGGAATCTAAACACAACAACATGCTCAAAGGAGTACTGTGTTTGTCCTACATAGTATAAACATTAAAAATCTTACTAACAGGTAAGTGAAATATTTATAACTCTCTTACAAATCCCCTGAAGCTAAGTGAACAGAACCCAAGTTAAGTGATTATCTAATGGAAGACATATGAGGATATTCTCATATATCTATCTGAGAGGTTCATTATTCACACTTACACTGAACTGGCCATGTATCTTTAACATAAACAACATGCCTCCATCATAGAGATTTATCCAGCAAAGGTGGTGGTTCAAGTCCAAGACAAATTAAGCATCTTGCTTTCATGGTATCTTTATCTTTAGGGGGGAATATGGGAAAGCAATAGCTTATGCTTAAGGAAATACCTGAAATGCATTAGACATATGGAAAAGCAAATGACTGTGACTAAGGTATTATGGCTTTTGAAGATAACCAATGAATGGTGCCAAAGCTAGAGAGCCACTGCAAGAAACATTGATATCAACAATGGTTTTCTGCCTCGTGCTATAGTTTTACTTCCCACTGCCTACTGGCTTTCTTTCCTTTGTTGCTTTGAAAATCTGGAATGGCTCACTTTTAAAAAGAAGGATCCATAAAGCTGCTGGCTGCAATTTGCACGCTCCTTTTTTACTGTAAAGAGGCATATCTAATGTGACATGTGGCCATTTGCCTGCACTGTTCCTGTTTGGGGAATTTGGCTTGATTGCTCTGTTATTTATTAACTTACACCCTCAGGAGCTCAAGGTGGCATAAATAACGCTCACTCCTCCCTTGAAGTAGTAGGGCTGGAAAAAGTCACTCAGTGAGCTTCCCTGGTGGAGGAGAGACTGGGTCTCCCTAATCCTGATTCAGCACCTTCATCTCAAACATAAGCTGTACCAAGTATCTTGGTGAATAGAAAGAGCAATAGCACTTAGACCTATATACTGTATTGTCCCATTGTGTGTCAAAGCACTCCCTGGGCAGTTTACAATGTTAGCATATTATCCCTAATCTAGGTCCTCATTTTACCGACCTCAGAAAGATGGAAGGTTGAGTCAAACTTGATGTCAGGGTTCCAAATAGCATCCAAAATTAAATCAGAGTCCGAGGCAAAGCATTCCTCAAAGTTCCAATTTATTAAGAGAGCCATGTTGGCACATCTGGGAAAACCTGAAACGGAAAGCTTCCTAGTTTTCCCCACCCAGTTGAAAGTTCAAGATCTTGCCCCCACGCCCCCAAGTTCATCACATGGTCTAATCTTCCACTGCCATGCTGGCAGTTCCACCCATTCAGTTCCGGTCAGGTGCAGAGGTTCAAAGACAAAGGATGACTTTGGCTTTCTAGAAAGAATTTTATTATGGCTACATATCTTCTAACTCTGTACAACCCCCCCTCCCATTTTCCGACAATAGAAAATGCAGAATAATAGAAGAAGAATAAAATGTGTAGCCAGCCAAAAATCAAAAAGAAAAAAATGGTTGCAGGCCTGACAGGCAGCCTCCCCTCAGGAAAAAAGTGTGTCCTGTAAAGAGAATAATGTAGGTGATTAACATAAGCATAACATAAGCATTGAACCCTGTAGGATCAAACTTCAGGCTGTGGACCTGAGATACTGCATTTTAACCACTGCTCCACCAGGGCTCATTTCTTAGCTAATGTTTGTGTAGAATGTACCTTCTGAGCTTAAGAAAAGAGTATCCCAGTATTAATTTGTGGTCAGATTTCATATGTTGCTGTTTGTGGAAGCACAGGACTGGGGTAGTTTTTGCCAGCCACTATGATAAGCATCCAGTACTACTCTACATGGCAAAAATTGCACGATACACAGTGGGTAGGGTTCAATATTCAGTGTATGTTTAATTTTCTCCTCCTTTGTCAGGCAGTCTTTTAAAATTCTGATGAGCTTCATTGCCAAGATAATGTGTAGCCTTATCCTCCTAGTAGTGATTTTTTTTTCTTAAGGACAAAGCAGAGAATTTCCAACTTCCAGTCCAATGTTGCTGTCCAAGCATCAAAGTAGGGGGAAGATCAGAGTGGTCATAAGTGACAAAAAAAAAAGACTCACTGTGACAAAGATATCCTCCACCTTCCGATCTGAGGTTCAAAACTTGTTCTAATGTATAACCACCAAATGATTGGGGTTAGATAATTTCAAAGCAATCACTGTCCCAGGCCATGGGAATTCCCACTTCCATCAGTCAAGAGGAATCTACACTAGTCTTGTGATGAGATTATAAAGATGAGCCAAGGATACTGCAGAAGTAGATGGCAGACTTAGCTTGACCAGGAAACCCAGTTTCATGTATAGGTGCTATGGTTTCTTCTGACTCAGCAGACTCAGACTGAGGGGTCTGCTCCAGCAGATTATCAGCACTTGCATATCAGTTGGCATGTAAATTTTAACCTAAAATAAAACAATAAGGACACAAATCCAGTTACCTATGGAGATGTAACCATCAAGAGTAACTATCAAGATGTCTCAGGGGATAATCATTCTACCACACACACACACACACACAACTCTACTGTAGATTTGTATTGAAAAAGGTTAAATCATGCCAAAGTTTGTTAACCTGAGACATTTTTTATTCATCCAAGTCCTAATTTTGAGAGAAACCCCTGTAGTTGGTATGACAAGAGTTAATACATCCCAACAACTCTCTGACTCTGTCTACTTGGATAAGGAATGAAACATCTCAGTTTAACAAACTTTGTCTAACTGCCATGATTTAATCTTTTGAGATACTTTTGGCTTGGATGATTGTTCATTTACATACACCTAGTTTTTGCTTCAGGATTGCTGACCTATTTGAATACCAGAAGAGCAGATCTCTCAGGATTACCTACCCCTCTCCCCCATGCAAACCATTATCCACTCAGATCTTGGTAATACACCACTGGTCCACTTGCTTCTCTCAACTTAATAGGTTTTATTTCTCACAGATTTGGCAGTTAGTCAGAGCAATCTGAATGTTGTTGCATGGCGGCCGCTGGCACCTCCAGCAGCTGAATCAGAAGAGGAGGAGGTGTGGGAGTCAGTATCAAGGCAACCTGAGAGCTCCAAGGGGGGTGAGGGAATGGAGTTGGCAGAGAGGGAGACAGACGCAGAGCCTGGCCGGTCCATCAGCCCTCCGCTGGAGAGTCAAGAGCCCCCAGGTCTGGAGGTGGCTGATGAGGAAGAGGAGGAACAGCTGGGTCCAATGCTTCACACGCAGAAGGTAGAGGAGAGGAGAGCAGTGGAAATCCATGGATTGATCATTTGGAAGGGAGAGCCACTGCTGCTAGTGAATCCCCACCCTAGTTCTGGGGATAAAAGACAGGGGGCAGAGATGAATAGATGTGGCAGACAAGTATTCATCTCCCCTGCCGGACAGACTTGTTAGTCTGAGATAGAATTTTTTTTTGTCGTGGCTGCTGGCACTCCTAATAAAGGAATAATTGTTTCAATTACAGACAGTTTGTCGTGTTTGGGGAGCTGGGTCAGAACACTGAAGCTGAAGATTCCTGCTCTCTAGCATCAGGAAGAAATGAACAAATTGGAAACAAACAGCAAGGGTATTCCCCTTCCCATGTAGTGGCTACTTAATATCTTGTTATATTAGCTTCTGTCAATTACTACAAGACTACATGAACTCTCCCATTCCCCTTTGTCCTTTCTGTCGTCTTTCTTCCCCACCCCCTGTAATCTTTCTGAAGCATCCTGGATCAATGGCTTCAGAATCTCCCTGCTATACCATTCCATATTGATGCTCTGGCTATCTAGCTGATTATCTCTCTTTCCAGATATATCTAATATCCCCCTCCAAGGTGCCTTAATCCCACCTCATTCCTTCACATTTTTTATTTCCAAAAAACTTCACAGTTTTTATTTCCAATTAGGCCTTTCTCCTACTGTTCCAGCTTATTGAGAAAACCTCCCCTGTACTCTCACTCCACCAAAAGAATTCAGTCCACCCACACCCTCCCATGTTTAGAGGAAAAAAGCTCTGCTTAAAGGCAAGCAAATGTTGCTCCTATCTATCAAATGTATTTCCAGTTGGGGATGCATGGATCAGCCTATCCCCATGTTATAGAACAGACCATGAAAAGGATTAAATGTTATAGGATAGTTACCATATTTTTTTGGAGTATAAGATGCGCTCCCCTTCAAAAAGACAGTGAAAATTTGGGTGCATCTTATACAACAAATGTAGCTATGCCCACCCATCGTCCCCACCCTTTGACCTCTGCCTTCCAGCAATTTGCTTCCTTTCAGCAAACAGCCTGTTTCAGTTTCAGCTTCAGCACAGCCTGATTAGCAAAAGCAGCTGATTGTTGGTTGAATCAGCCTCTTGACCATCAGCTGTTTCAGGCTGCAGGGATTGCCATTGCCTATTCTGCTGAAGCTGAAACTGAAGCTGAAACTGGCTGTTTGCTGTTTGCTGCAAGGAGGCAAAAGCAGATTTTGTTTTTGTGCTAATCAGGCTGTGCTGAAACTGAAACAGGTTGTTTGCGGTTTGCTGTAAGGAAGCAAATTGCTGGGAGGCGGAGGTAGATTTTTTTTCCCTTCCCAAAAGATGATATTTCAGAGCATTTTATACTCCGAAAAATACAGTATACATCAAATGTCCATATCATTCCATAAATGTTATACTAAAAAAAGATCTAGATGCAACATAACATTTCCTGAAATACAATGATTTAAGAAACTTTGAACAAAAAGAGAAATGTGTAGAGCCTGGAGACCCTGACCTTGGGACAGGATTAGGATTACAGTTAGGGGGTAGGGTAAAACAAGAAACAGAGGAAGATCCTGCTCAAAGGACTGTAAGGGACTAGCAGGGCTTTAGGGAAAAATAAAGAACAAAGCAGACAAATATTGGGGTGTTGGGATTGTGATTGGCGGGTTCTAAGCACAAGCATCAATAGCTTGAATGGAGTCCTGGTTCATAACCCTTTTCTTTATAGTTACATTTGGAGAAATAATAAATAAATGCATGGCTATTTATCAGAATGATTATTTTGATGTGATGGTGCACAGATGAGAAAAGCACCTTTGAAAAAGCACCTTTGTGTCAGAAATGAAAAAACAAACAAACAAACCTCAAACTCCAATTGGAAGATTAACAGAAGGTTAGGCACACAAATGAGGCATTCAGAAAGAAAAGATTGTAATATATAATCTAGGTTTAAACCTGAACAACAAAATTATGCTGCATGAGAAGGAGATGTATGCAGGAATCACCATAGAAAACTATCTCAATACGTAAATCATTCCATCAATAAATGGACCTATTGATTGTTGAAGAATAATGCAAAGTGAAGACTTAAATCTACACACTAATGCTGACAACAGCAAAAGAAATCAATAGCAGACTTGATATAAAAATGCAGCTAAAACAACAAGACTATCATAGGCTAATGTCAACCAGAAGATTAAAAAAGAATAAAGCTAAATAAAATATGGCCAATAAATCTTTATTTCCTAAATCATGTTGTATACAGTAAATATTAATAATGATCCCAGATGTCAAAATGTTTTGGAATTATTATTATTTTTTTAGAATTACAATGTAAGCATTCATCCTGGAAGATATATGAGCTCTTTCCTGCATTACACTCTAAAAACAAGATTGCATACTCTCGAAGGGAAAAAGGTGGCCCTTTGAGTGCTATCCTGGTTCTAAACTTTTGTGTAAATGTAACCCCAAATAACCAGTTAAAACAGACAAGTCTTTCTAGGTGGAAACTGGAGAATCATCTCTGCTTGCCATCCCTTTGCAAAAACCAAGGAGATGGATCAGATGTTGTTGGCCCATAAGCATCCATCAAAGAAAAATGTAAATCGGAAAGGAGGAGGAGGAGGGATGTCTATGAATCTCAAGAATGCAGACAACTATTTGGTCCAGTGGGTGAGAACTGCTTGATGAGAAAAATACTGAATATGCATTTACAATTCTAGATTCTCTTTTCTGGATGCTCACATTTGATAATTAAATAAGGGCCATGACACAGGTTCAAAAATAGTTAAACCTTTCAGTGCTATGTCTCTTAGAGTCAAGTTCCACTTTTAATGAAAAATGGATACTCTGCAAGATTTTATTTATGTTTTGGTGCTTTCAAGTCAGTATTGACTCCTGGAAAATGCCTGGACTAGTGCAGAGGTGGGTTCCTACCAGTTTGCACCTATTTGGTAGAACCGGTTCGTCAAATCTACTGAACCGGTTAGAAGAGATTCCACCAGTGGACCCAGAAAGCAGGCCACACTTACAGAAGAGGTTCCAAAATTTTTTGAAACCCACCACTGGTCCTTGGATATGATTATTCTACACTATCATGTTCATATTTATAAAACTCAGTGCCTCTGTGAAAAGTAAGGATGACTACTGCGTTTGTGGTGCAATCAGAACATTGCGTGTGTTGAAGTTGTTTTAACACAAACCAAAGATGCCTTTTAAAAAACAAGTTTACACCATATTCTTATGCATGCCAGTGCTGTGTGTGAGGTAATTTAAGGTGGTTCTGACAAGTGTCATCGGCATCTTCATATCCGGTCACATGGGCAGCAAGTCACTCCCATCCGCTCATATGGGCAGCAAGCCACTCCCACAAATGAGGCCACACCCATAGAGTAGGTTCGAACAATTTTTGAAACCCACCACTGGAATAGTGCCTGGAGTTTTCTTGGCAAGGTTTTTCAGAATTGGTTTGCCTGATTCCAAGACAGAGTGACTAGCCCAAGGTCATGCAGCTAGCTCTGCATCTAAGCTGGGACTAGAATTCAGAGTCTCCTGCTTTCTAGCTGCTGCCTTAACCACTATATCAAATTGACTGTAAAAAATATAAACAGTGTTTCTGTATGTACATGTGTGTGCACATGTATGAACCTTCAGGCTATTGAGATGACAACTGCCAGGATAAATCCCTGTAGTTTTCTTGGCAAGGCTTTTCAGAAGTGGTTTGTCATTGTTTCCTTCTTATGACTGAGAGAAAGTGACTGGCTCAAGGTCACCCAGCTAGCATTGTGCCTAAAGTGGGACTATAGTAGAAATCATGGTCTCTCAATTTCTACCTTCATGACTTAACTTTGCTTTAGTGGTTTATTTACATAGGAACAACCAATTCTTTGAATGCCTTTCTATAGAATGGCACTTTACTTCTAAAGCAGTGGTTCCCAAACTTGGCAACTTTAAGACTTGTGGATTTCAATTCCCAGAATTCTCTAGCCAGCTCTGAAAACCTCATTATGTAGATAACAATATACTGAAACCAGCAAGAACGGGACTATTGTTTCTCTTTTTTTCCCTTTTTTTTTAGCTTCCGATTATTCCACTGAAATGGGCCACAACCCAAACTAAGGGAGATTGGCTCAGCTCAGTTAATATATCATAGTGATGCTTCTCTGACTGAATAATCTATAATTTTTTTTGTTTAGTTTGTCAACCATCTACAAGATAACAGGTATAAGTATAAACATGGACATGAACACAGGAAATGAGTATGAATAAATGGGGACAATAGGACAGGGATGCTAAGCACACTGGTGTGCTTATGCAAGTGCTCTTACAGACCTCTTAGGAAAGGTGTGAGGTCCACACTAGACAGTTTAAGGGTAAAGTTATGGGGGTTTTAGGATGTAACAACACAGTCAGGTAGTGCATTCCAGGCATTCTGTTGCTGAAGTCATATTTTCTGCAATCAAGTTTGGAGCAGTTTACCTTGAGTTTGTATCTATTGTTTGCCTGTGTATTATTGCAGTTGAAGCTGAAGTAGTCATTGACAGGTAGCAGTGACATGCGGTGAGGTTTATGGCTGGTGAGGCACTGACACAAATTTTTTTAGACTTGTGGGCTTCAACTCCCAGAATTCCACAGCCAGGCATGCTCAGTTCCGATTTAAAGTGACAGCATTTGTTTTTCTCCTTTGTGAAATGTTTCCTTCTTTCTTTTTCTTTTTCTTATCCCTTCCCCTCCTTCCTCCCTCTCTCCCTCCCTCCCCCCCTCAAACAAACACACTCACAGACACAGAAGTTGGATTGGACTATCTTTTCTACCCCCTTCCCTCTCTCACTCAAACAAACTCTTTCTCAAACTAGCAAACACACACACACACACACACACACACACACACACACACACACAAAGTTGGATTGGAGGGTGTCAGGGAGACCACAAGAGGAGGCAGGAAGCCAGTCAAAGAGCCATACTGGAGCATACACACTTTCCCCCAGCCCCGGAAGGATCCAGCCCAGCTTCATTGATTACAGGTTTGAAAAGACAACGTGGCTCTGCCTACAATCAAACTACACTTGCGGAAGGAGAGAACTTCCCTCTAGCCTTTGCCCAACACCCCGCACCAGGAGGATGAAGTTTAAATTCCTCCCCCTCCCTCCAACCCACACGTACATTTTCCAGCTGTTTCAGAGAGGATTTCAACTCTGCTCTTGCCTGCCATCATGAAAAGAAAAAAAAATGTAAAAGGAAAAAGGCGAGAGCTGGGGTCAGGCTGAGCTAGTTGTTGCTTCACCGTGGATGACTCTGCTTAACTGTTTAAAAAAGCCTCTAAAAAGCACCCTCTACAGGAGGAGGCAGGAGAACGACGTGCCTCACCTACATCAGGAATTTTTAGGCTTTTAACCCTTGCTTAACTCTGCTTGAGTGATCATAAAACGCCTAAAGTCAGACTAGATGAGGCACGTTATTCTCCTGCCTCCTCCTGTAGTGGGCGCTTTTTTAAAGGCTTTTTTAAACAGTTAAGCACTAAGCAGAGTCATCCACGGTGACTCTAGCAGCAACTAGCTCAGCCTGACCTCAGCTCTTGCCTTTTTCCTTTTACATTTTTTTTTTTTTTCATGATGACAGTGGAGAGGCTCTGCCTCCCCTGCCTCTCCTGACTGCACGTCACTGGGTAGGATGTTGTAGCAGACAATTTTGTGTATTACGCTTAGGTCAGACCTTAATCGGCGTAGTTCTAAGTTCTCCAAGCCCAGAATTTCAAGCTTCATTGCATATCAGATCAGAGGTCATATTGTATATACAGTGTAAACATGTTGTAAATGGATACTCTCTACAGCTGAAGGAACCCCCATGGAAGCAATAAATTAGAATTCTACCTTGGGTTGGAAGCAGACAATAGCAAACCATTCAAAAAAGCCTTGCCCATATTAAGTTAAAATAATGTACGTGAAAGAGGAGGTTTGAAAATGCCCAACCTAAAATTATACTATGAAGCAGTAGTTTTATCAACAGTTAGTGATTAGATCAACTCAACAGAGGATAGAATATTGAATATTGAGGGGTATGATTTGGTATATGGTTAGCATGCTTATTTAATATATGATGAGAAGGTGGATAAGATTTTCAAAAGTCATATCTTAAGGAATACTCTACTGCATGTCTGGAAAAAATACCAATATAAATTAAATGATAAGATACCATGTGGGCAGTACCCAGACACGTGGTAGAGAATATAAGTATAGAACAAAAACAGGATGTAATCACATACAGAGAGCTCCTCACCACATAAAGAGGTGTACTACAGTTAAAGCCTTTGAATGTATTAAAAATAGGAAAGGGTAATTCAAGCCTGGTTTCAGTATGGACAGTTACAGGCCAGATGGAAAAAAGATCAGAAAATTGGTATTATGCAAAATGAGGATAATTTAGTAAAACAAATTAGGGAACAGAGTCAAATGCATATAAAAGGGTTATGTAATATATTGATAGAAATAGATTCTGAAACAGAGCTAGTTAAAGATTGTATGATAAAATGGGCACAAAATTTTGAGGAATCAATAATGATGGAAACATGGGAAAAGAAATGTAAAATTTACGCAAGCCCAAAACTTGAGAGATAATTTTTATAAGATGTTTATAGATGGCACTTAGATCCTAAAAAATTAGCTTGTATGTATCCGAACTTACAATCCAAATGTTGGAGATGTAATTGTGCTGAAGCTACATATTATCATATATGGTAGACTTGTAAAAAAGTCAAAGCATTTTGGATAAAAATATGGTGGATTATTCAAAATATTCTTAAAAAGAGGATAAAGTTTACTCCTCAGTTATTCTTGTTAGGTATAATTACAGACTGTACAGTCATAGAGACTAACTTGATTCTGAATTTAACAACGGCAGCAAGATTGTTGGTGGCGCGGTACTGGAAGAAGGAAGAATTGCCTACTATTCAAGAATGGACGTTAAAAGTAACAAACTTAGCAGACATGGCTAAAATATCAGCATACCTCAAGGACCATCCAGATGAGAAATACAAGTTGGAATAGAGAAGATGGATTGATTATATTCAAAATAAATATGGGACTAAGAAATTTCAGTTAGCTTATGAATGAAGGTACAAGGAATGTTACAATTTATTTAAAGTTAGCTTTACAAAAGGGGAGTTAAAATACAAGCAAAGGTATGATGCTAAAGTTAGTTTATTTTAATGTATGGTTGTTAAATGTGTATACCCTTTATTTGCGGGATTGGGGGGAGGGAGGGAAGGGGAAAGATATACAATTGTAAAACTTATTAAAACTTTTTAATAAAAAAAAGCCTTGCCTAGTAAGCAAAAGTAACAACCCACTTTCTTAGAACTCTCTGCTTACTAATATACTGAACCAAAAGTCTTCCTTCTAGTTTTTTGAAAAAGTTATTTCCTTCCCAAGGAGACTGTTGTCTTACTCATTCTAAGGACACTTCAGAGTTCATTTTGAAAAAATGTCTTAAGATCTCCCTACTGACTGATTGATTATGTGCCATCAAGTCAGCATCAACTCTTGGCAACCACATAGATTTTTTTTCTAGGAAGATCTGTTCCCAACCAGGTCCTTCGGATTGATCTCCCAATAGAAAGAGCAATCTCAGGTTTAGAATCTGTTCAAAACAGATACAAAAACAGAATAAAACAAGCAAAACAAGACATCCAGAAAAAAATGAGAGGTAATTAACTAAAAAAGTCACTCTGTAATATAAGCATATGAAATTAAAGTGGCAAAATTTAGAGAAGAAAAAGGTCACAGCCTGGGGCCAAAAGAATGCACCAGATGTTATGAGCTTAACTTACAGCTATGGAAAATTAAGATTGCCTTTTTAATGTGTGGCTGTGCATGTGTGTTAGTTCCTTTTTAGCCTCCCTGGATGCCAGTACTTCCTGACCCGAAAAAACTACAAGATACAAGTTATTCCATGAGGTCATCCTCTGGGCCAGGAAGACTGTGCTTGGTTAGAGAGAGAATTTTACAATAAAAGAAGAGCATATCCACTCACCTCATGACTGCTTCGTAACTAAAGGAAGTGTAAGAAATCCGTAACTCACCCTCAGGAATGTCATTTAAGGTTTCTTTTCTTTTCTCCTTGTGGAGGTTAATGAGGAACATATTGACAGCCATTTCTGTTCTGTGCATTTCTCAGTGGAAAACCTTTGGCAGAGAATCTAACTTTATGGTGGAGAGTTCAGTGCTTAGCTGAAGCCCGTGACTAAGAACCAGCACCTGAATGAAAGTTACATGGGCTAAATACTCTGGCAACTCAGAATTACTCATTTTGACATTCCTGGGGTGACAGTAAATTTCCAAGCTCTTTATCAAACTTCATATGGTTAACGTTTCAGCCGATTTGGTCATTTCAACAGCAATCACAATATTAAACAGAGAGACACCAGAGAACGGCCATTTTGGTCAGAAACTAAGTCTTTTATTTAGACACATACACATATACATTGTATGTATGTATATAGCAAGTATTGCGGGAGCAATTGGCAAAAGAAATCTCATGAACGTATAGGTTGGAAACAGGCGAAAGAGTATATGTGTGTATGTATGTATGTATGTGTATGTATGTATGTATGTATACACACATACATATGCATGTATTTATGTATTATGTATGTATGTACACACACAAACACAATATTATGGGACGAGGTAGCTCAGTGGCTAAGATGCTGAGCTTGTTGATCAGAAGGTCGGCAGTTCAGCAGTTTGAATCCCTAGTGCCGCGTAACAGAGTGAGCTCCCGTTACTTGTCTCAGCTTCTGCCAACCAAGCAGTCCAAAGCCATGTAAAAAATGCAAGTAGAAAAGTAGGGACCACTTTGGTGCGAAGGTAACAGCGCTCCATGTGCCTTCGGCATTTAGTCATGCTGGCCACATGACCACAGAGAAGTCTTCGGACAGTGCTGGCTCTTCGGCTTAGAAACGGAGATGAGCACCGTCCCCTAGAGTCAGAAATGACTAGCATGCATATGTGAGGGGAACCTTTGCGGTTACCTTTACCTTAAGCACTATGCATACACATAGTGTGTGTGTGTGTATGTGTTTGTGTGTGTGTGTGTTTAAAAGCTCAGTACTGAAGAGGTTGGAAACATGTGGAAGAGGCCTTCACACTGCAATGAATAGACAATGGCTATATCTTTTGACTGAATTTACAGCATGTGTGATATTTTCTGTATATTTTGGCCCTGCTTTTGTTTTTTGATTATACAGATTCAACCCTGGCTGCTCGTGCTGTAAAACAAGTCAGTTGTCATTATTTCAATAAATCCCAATTTTGTGGTGTGCATAATTGTCAGCTTTGATTGTCTCCTCTAGCTCTACCTCAAAAATACCCCTGGCTGTCTGTCTAGTTATGGTATGTGGATCTTTCAAAACATTAGCTCAGGCTGGAAAGAATGAAGTCTCTATTGTTTCTTTTATTTTAACTGTCACTGTCTGCCCTTGTCAGACTGCTGTGTTTTGTTCTTCCATGCTTCCTAGCCAGTAACTTTCCACTGAGACAAGCCTTGTTGTTCAGGCTGAAGAAATGCAAAGATTGAAGCCCCTTTAATCAGCTTTGGAAGTAGGCTGACAGCATGAATCTGCACAATGGTTACCATATGTGACACAAGTCATCACTCATTGTTACTGATAGGCAAACTCGGTACAGAAGTGAGATTGTAAAATAGCTCAAATGAGGATTGTTTTCGTTGTTTTTTTTAAAGCTAATTCTGAAGTCAGTTTTTCCTCTTTAAAATCCAGTCACACTTTTGATAAACTTGTGCAGACATGGACATACTATTCATGCTCTATAATCTCATTGTAAAGAGGGAGCTGCCACATCTGGGTTGCAAAACTTCATACAGCCACTAGATAGCAGCAAAGAGATTCCTAAACCTTTAATTTCTTGCTTCCATCTGTGGTCACCTGGGTCCTTGTAACCCAGAAAGATAAGCATTAGTGCAACCATATATCTGAAGCATCTTCCCACACTTCCTTTGCACAGAGTTATTTCCTGGCTGGTACACTTTCTCAGCTGTAGTTCCACAGAATCCTGGGCTTAATATAAGGATTTTTTTTAAATAAAAAAAACCCATTTACACAGCAAGCAACACCAGCATTTTACAGTGGTGAGAATTTTTATATGCCTCAACTTGGCTACTTGGTTGATGCTCTGTTGTAAATGTTATGAAATGTAGGTTGTGTTGGTTGGAAGTGAATTCTATTGTGAAATGTTTGCACTTTTTGCAATTTCCAAGCAGGGGTTTTCTGAGACCTAAAGGTTTGAGAAAGGCTGCTGGGAGGAATGGCAATAGACATTGATAGTAAAGCTTCTTTGACAACCTTCCAGGCAATATTTCCCCTAGAATTCTGGCAATGTTCCTTGTCTAAACAATCGTAGGGGATATGTATGAGAAGTAAATGGGATTCCCGGCATATTCCTGAGGTATACCTGGTACCACAAGGAAAAGAGCTGAGTAGGTAAGGTCATATACAGCCGTGGATTTTTTAATGCTTTGTATATATCATTTGTTGATTAATTGCTCATAATAGTAAAAAAATACTATAGAACTTTCAAATCATACTATATAAACTTTCATGAATATGTTAGACTTATCATAAGTGTTACCTTATTGGTGAGCAATCTACTGTACATCATGGTTCCAATCAACCAGTTTCTTAGTAGATCTCAACTGTATCTTGTGAAGTCATAAAATGAGGCAATAATTTATTCTGTTATTTACTCATATGATGTCACATCGATAGCATCATGCCCTCTGTCTGAGGTGAATGGGTGATTCCTCGTGTCTGTTGTGGCCCGCCAGATTCGGACAGTGAGGAGGTTGGGGAGGAACATGGCCAGTCCTGGAGTCTGGGGAAGGCTCTGATGAGGGCTCTGTATCAGAGGCAGAGAGGACGCCAGAGCTGTATGCCAGTTATCAGCTGCCTTCAGAGGCAGACATCAGTGAGTCAGATAAACAGCTGGAGGCTGTTCCCAATGTGCACATAGACAGTTGCCAGATGAAGGAGCAGGGGTTGACTTGGGAGTAAGGCAGATGATGAATGGCCCCTCACAGAGGAAATAAAAGAGGAGCGAAAGGGAAGTGAAGTTTGCAGGAGACAATTGGTTTACTAATTGGTTAGTGACTCTCACACTCCTTGCCAAGTATTGCAGATATCGGTCTGTCAGCTCTCCAAGCCAGATAAGGTTTGTGACTGTAAATCCTCCTTTGAAAAACTTTGCCAGCTGTGAATGAGCAGAATTCACTGTAAATTAATAAAAGGATTTTTTTTTTGCCAGGACAAGGATCATGATCTTGTCAAGCCTTGGTCACAACAATGCCATTGTCAACTGCAAAATCCCCAAAAATCAGAACAAAAAACAATCACAGTAATGATGTGTTATGGCAAATGCCAGCCATTGATGCAGCTATAGCAATAGCAATAGCAGTTAGACTTATATACCGCTTCATAGGGCTTTCAGCCCTCTCTAAGCGGTTTACAGAGTCAGCATATCGCCCCCACAGTCTGGGTCCTCATTTCACCCACCTCGGAAGGATGGAAGGCTGAGTCAACCTTGAGCCGGTGAGATTTGAACCGCCGAACTGCAGATAGCAGTCAGCTGAGGTGGCCTGCAGTACTTCACCCTAACCACTGCGCCACCTCGGCTTTATGACTGTGCTTTTAAACACAGGACAAGCAGAGGGCTGTTTGTGGTTGCTTTCCTAAACCAGCCATTTCTTGAGCCTGTCAAAATCTTACCACTAATATGCTAGCATTCAAAGAGACCACGGAAGCCCTGCTTCTGTTTTGAAAGTCATGACTTCTTAACAAAAGATCTTCTGAAGGGAAGAAGAAGAAAGAAAGAAAGCCAGCATGAAATTGCCGAAGTAAAATTTAATCAGAAACCGCTATTCTATTTGCTTAGGCTTGAAGTGAAACAGTAATTTTTTGCAGCAAAGCTAGAATGATCATGTTATCACTTATAATTACAATTTTAGATGATTACACTTCTCTCATGGTACATTTAAACAAAAGATTGGCATTGGATTTTTTTTACTTTTCTTTTTCTTTTACTCGAGGGCCATTTGGTAATTGAGACATACTTCATGGACCACATCATTAGATAAGGTAATTGTAGGCCAGGTCATAATGGTGATGATCACATATTTGGAAATATACCTCCTATCCTTATCTCTTTAAAACTCAGAAACATACAGCAGTACACATATACTTTTCCACTATATACACTCCAGGAGAAACTTTCTCTGTCTTCTTTCTCACTCTCTCACACACCTACTCTTTCTCTGATCAGCACTGCTATCCTGCATTCCCTTTGAGGTTTTCCCCTGAAGGAGAATCTGGTGGGAAAAGGCCTTTGGGCCTAATAAAGACTTTGTTTGGCTTTAGATGGTCATTGAAGCCTTAGCAACTCTCAAATCCCTTGGTGATTTTCTTCCCACTCAGGTGGATGAGCCAATGACTATTGAAGTGACTGTAGTTTAACAGATACTTGTTTGCCCGTATGGTTTATGTTTTGCATTACTTCCTTTGCTTTCACACTTTTTGATTCAGGTTGCTGACAAGCTCTGCTTTTCTTTAGTCTGCAGCTAAATTCAGTGGAAAAGAGAACAAGTTTGGAAGCTGTTGGACATCATGTATTTCCCTTTTACTTTCCATTTTTACATCATCATCTTTTCCTTTTAATTGTCCTCTTAACTTCATATTGTTCTTCAACCGCATTCATTTTCCTTTACTTTTCAGTTGTATTTTCCACTTCATCGTCAGGTCTTCTACCCATCCCAAAGGTTTTGTCCCACTCTCCTTTTCCTTACCTTTTTGGGAAGGAGGGGGGTCATGACATTTTAATCACTGTTAGTTCTTCAAGATTTAAGTCAACTGTGAATAAAAAAAATTTTTGTATCACACTGACCTTTGAAGGATCGCCAGATACTTTTACCAGTAAATTCATAATGAGCTGAAAATGGAAGAGAGGAAACTATAAGGTTAATAATAATGATGGTTGTGAAATAGTATCATTTTGATCTACTGTTACTAGAAACATCAAACTTCCCTGGTTCATGTGTTATATTAAAATAAAAAAATCATTTCATCCATAAAATAACTATCAGATAATTCTCAATATTATCTCATTTCTGGAAATATCAGGGTACTATAATTCTATGTAAGTTGTTCTAATTAGAGATATTTTGTTATATTTAGAGATATTTTGTTGGCTCAGAACCAGATCAGAATTGTTCATTTAACATAGCAATGGGTCATTTTTCCCCCATCTGAAGAACTGAATCCAAATGTATTGGTAGGTTTTATATCTCATCTTTCCAACTTTAAATGTGGCACATGTTTAAAGCAGAGTAGTTTATATAACTTATATATTTCATTAGATACAACTCTCTTAAATTCCATTGATTTTAATTTCTCTGTGAATGGGATGAACTCTGTACTTGGCTCTAAAAAATATGTATCTTAAATATTTAAATGGTCACAAACTGTTTCTTATTCAATGTTTTTACACTAGAATCACATAGAAAAAACACAACAAAACACCCAGATTGTTCCCTTTCCTCAAGGAGATTACAGTCTTACTTATACAACAAAAGAAACAAAGGAAACAAGTGGAAAATTATTTAACACTTACAACTCAACTTATATCAATGGCTTTCAAACAGTGGAAAAATGTCATAAACAGTACTTAAAATAATAAAAATATAGCACTACTAGTGCTACGGTTTCCACTGTCCAGTGTAAACAGAAGATAAAATTATATGAAGACTGGATTCCATGAAGACATATAGGGTAGGCAATTTTAAGAATTGACAAAAAGAAAGATAAAAACAGAAAGAAATTTGAGAGAATGTGAGATTTGAGAAAGGAAACAGGCATTCAAGAAAATAAGAGAAACCCATGTTTTCAGGGAATACGATCAGCAGTTTCTGAACTTCTCAAATAAGAAGGAATACAAAGCCAAGACATTATATCCTTAGTGGGATGAAACTTGGTGGGATGAAACCCACAAATGGAACATACACCTAGAAGGATTTAAATTATTTAAAAGAAATAGAGCAAATAAAAGAGGGGATGGAGTTGCGCTATATATAAGAAATAACTATATTTCTACAGAAATAGAGCACAACAATGATGAGAACTATCTAGAATGCATTTGGGTCAATATTAAAGGTTGGGGGGGGGGATGACATTGCCATAGGTTTATACTACAGGCCACCCAACCATGCAGAGGAAGTAGATGAACTTTTTGCTAGTCAGCTAATTAAGGTAGGAATAGTAAAAAAATAACAAAAAAAGCTTCTTTCAACAGGTTAAAAACAAGAAAAAGGTTAAGGAAAGAAATGGTCCATTGCTGGGAGAAAGTGGCAAGAAGATGACAAGCAACAGAGAGAAAGCAGAACTATTTAACTCATTTTTTGCATCTGTCTTTACACAAAGGGATAAAACAGTCCAACCTATCAAAAACAGCACCACAAAAATCAGATTAGGAACACAAATTGAAATAGGGAAGAAAATGGTAAGTGAGCACCTGTCTACCCTAGACCAGTTCAAATCACCAGGACCGGATGGATTACATTCCAGGGTTCTGAAGGACCTGCCAGACGAGATCTCAGAACCATTGAACCATATCTTTCAGAGATCCTGGAGCACCGGGGAACTGACAGAAGACTGGAAAAGAGCTGATGTGGTTCCCACCTTCAAAAAAGGGGAAAAAATAGAACCAGGAGACTATAGACCTATCAGCCTGACCTCAATACCAGGAAAGATTCTGGAAAAGATAATCAAGCAATGAATTAGCGAACCCCTAGAAGTAAACAAAGTAATAGCCAAAAGCCAACATGGGTTTGTCAAAAACAGATCATGCCAGACTAATCTTATTGCATTCTTTGACAATGTGACAAAATTAGTGGACCAGAGGAATGCTGTTGATATAGTTTACTTGGACTTCAGTAAGGCATTTGATAAGGTAGACCATAACCTGCTACTAGATAAAGTAGAAGAATGTGGGTTGGACAGCATCACCACCAGATGGATTCATAACTCGCTGAACAACCGCACTCAACATATAGTCCTCAATGGAACTGCATCTACATACATGGAGGGAAGTATGTAATAGAGTACTCCAAGGCTCTGTTTTAGGCCCAGTACTCTTCAACATCTTCATCAATGTTTTGGATGCGGGAATAAATGGGAAACTCATCAAATTTGCAGATAACACCAAGGTGGCAGGAATAGCCAACACTCCAGAAGACAGGCTTAAGACACAGAAGGATCTTGACAAACTTGAACATTGGGCACTATCGAATAAATAAAATTCAATGGTGAAAAGAGTAAGGTTCTAAATTTAGGCAATAAAAATGAAATGCACAGGTACAGTATAGGTGGTACCTTGCTTAATAGTAGTAACTGTGAGAGAGATCTTGGAGTCCTAGTGGACAACCATTTAAATATGAGCCAGCAGTTTGCAGCAGCTGTCAAAAAAGCCAACAAAGTTCTAAGATGCATAAACAGAGGGATAGAATCAAGATCATGTGAAGTGTTAATACCACTTTATAATGCCTTGGTAAGGCCACACTTGGAATACTATATTCAGTTTTGGTCACCACAATGTAGAAAAGATGTGGAGACTCTAGAAAGAGTGCAGAGAAGAGGAACAAAGATGATTAGGGGACTGGAGACTAAAACATATGAAGAACGGTTGCAGGAACTGGGTATGTCTAGTTTAATTAAAAGAAGGACTAAGGGAGACATGATAGCAGTGTTCCAATATCTCAGCATGCCACAAAGATGAGGGAGTCAAACTATTCTCTAAGGCACCTGAGGGTAGAACAAGAAGCAATGGGTGGAAACTAATCAAGGAGAGAAGCTCCTAGAACTGAGGAGAAATTTCCTGACAGTTAGAACAATTAATCAGTGGAACAGCTTGCCTCCAGAAGTTGTGAATGCCCCAACACTGGAAGTCTGAAATAGTATAGGGTTTCCTGCCTAGGCAGGGGATTGGACTAGAAGACCTCCAAGGTCCCTTCCAACTCTGCTATTGTATTATATACCCAAATTACCTTAACCTACATGGTACACAAAACAAATTAAGGATGAAGTCTATCACTGATGTGCGGTGAGGCACTGACACAGGGGTTTCAAACTTTTTGAGACTTGTGGACTTCAACTCCAAGAATGCCACAGCCAGTCATACTCAGTTCTGATTTAAAGTGACAGCATTTTTTCTCCTTTGTGAAATAAGTTTTCCTTCATTCTTTTTCTTCTCCCTCCCCCTCCTTCCTCCCTCTCTCCCTCCCCCCCTCTCAAACAGACACACACAGAGAGAGAAGTTGGATCTCTCTCTCTCTCATTCACTCGCTCTCAAACAAACACAAACACAGAAGTTGGATTGGATATATTTTCCAATGGCTTGAAAGCAGCTCCTCTGCCATACCCCCCGCCCCCATTCCCCTGCTGCCTTCCAATCGGAGCCTTTGATTGCAGGTGGAGCCACGTTGCCTTTTCAAACTTGTAATCAGTGAAGCTGGGCTTATATACTTTTATCCAGTTGTGTGTGTGTGTGTGTGTGTGTGTGTGTGTGTGTGTGTGTAAAGGCAATGTTGCTCTGCATGCAATCAAACTTTTTGAATTCCTCCCCCCTCCCCACACACACACCTTTTCCAGCTGTTTCAGAGAGGATTTCAACTCTGCTCTTGCCTGCCATCATGAAAAGAAAAAAAAATGTAAAAGGAAAAAGGCAAGAGCTGAGGTCAGACTGAGCTAGCTGCTCCCAGAGCCTCTAAAAAGCCTCTAAAAGACGCCCTCTACAGGAGGCGAGAGAACAAGTGCCTCATCTACATAAGGAATTTTTCGGCTTTTAACCCTTGCTTAGCTCTGCTCGAGTGATCATAAAGTCAGACTAAATGAGGCACCTCGTTCTCCTGCTGTCCCCTGTAGAGGGCACTTTTTTAGAGGCTTTTTTAAACGGTTAAGCACTAAGCAGAGTCATCCACTGTGATTGTGACAGCAACTAGCTCAGCCTTTTTCCTTTTACATTTTTTTTCTTTTCATGATGACAGTGGTGAGGCTCTGCCTCCCCTGCCTCCCCTGACTGCACGTCCCTGAAGTCTATAACCTCAATGTTCCTCGAATGATATTGCTCCATACAAGATCCTATCCTCTTATTAGCATATTATATTATTATAGTGTATTGTATTGTATTATATTATATTAATTTAATTCCCAATACTAATATTATACTATACTGTTCTGACCCCCCCCCCCCTTGTCCCACATCAACACACACTCCGAGCCAAAGATAAGTTACGGCATTTATTTAACAGACAGACAGGTCCTTGGCAGCAAACCGGCGCAGACAAGCTTGGGCAGCAATCCAGCACAGATAAGGCTTGGCAGCAATCCAGCCTGCCAAGCTCACAATAATGTTCTCCGACATTAATTCCTGCGTTGACTTCTGCAAAAGGGGTGTGTGCACAAGCAGTCTTTTTATAGTCTGGGGAGGAGCCTAATGACCACCAGCTGAGTACAATTACCTCCTGTAATTGTGCAACTGTTCCTGACACCTATTAACTCTTTAGTGCCAGGCATCCAGGAACAACTCACTGCTGGTGTCCGGCTCACTCTCTCTTGTCTCCTCCCCACTGGTCCAAGGCTCAGGCGCCTTGTGGTGGCCAACCAGCCTCTCTGCACCCTGCTTAGAGTTGGAACCCTGTCCAGGGTCCTCCACATCCTCCAGAGCTGACTCATAGGGCCCCTCACTGTTGGAGTCTGGTGGCAGCTCCAACGGCTCCTGCTGAGCCACAACACTATACTATACTATAACAATACAATATGTAATAGTGTCAATTGGCAGGAACTAAAAAACAAGTCTTTTCTGCCTTCTGGAATATTCTTCCTTTGCATACTAGGAAAAAAAAAGAAAAAAATCCTCCCTTTTCCAGCACCTTATAGCTATAGGACATGAAATTAATTTCGAAACCAAATTAATCTCCAAAACTGAATACTTCAACAAGAGAATAATTATGGAAGCTATTGAAATAGAGAAACACCCCCATAACATGAATAAAAGTGATGATACCTCCTGCCTACCAGACCAGCACTAGTCAACAAACGAGCTCCACCCACCACCCAGGCCATTACAACACAAAACAACAATGAACACACAGCCAGCACCAATCAATCAATCATGATACAACCACACAGCAAATCAATCCACTTACTGAAACAAAGCCAGCACTCCACACACCCCCACCAAGATTTATAGAAAGACAGCACCTCTGACCATGCTTTAAGCCGAAAACACCAGCCTGAAGATGGCGAGTGAGACGTCGCCGAAACGTTGCCAAGACAATTTCAATCTTACATGGGAAAAGACCCAAATACAACGAGACCAGCATACCTACATCCGTGAATAAATAAGTAATAAATAAATAAATAAATAAATAAATAAATAAATAAATAAGTGTGTGTGTGTACATACATACACATACACACATACATACATACACATACACACATACAAATGTGTATGTATGCATAAGATAAATGCAATATAAATCTTAAAGTTGCTTAAGGTTGAGAATCACTGTTGTAAGTGTGCCCCTTGCTTCTCTCTTTTATGTTACAGGGCAGGGTCAGACACCTAGCTAGCTCTCTTTAATCTGGTAAAACAGTTTACCTTTAATAAACCGTGTTAGGGCTTATTTAGGTTAGATTATTGCTAATTATGCATGTGCATAAAGATATTCCTCAAAATAAAGCTGTCTTAAGGCAAGCACACGAAACTGTGACTGGTCCATTCTGACTCCCCAATGGCTTCTAGCAATTGCATGCGCATAGACAGAGATCCAAGATAGGTTGCTGCTGGTTTGGCCTGGATCAGCCGAACTGGTAGTAGCGGTGACAGGAGGCTCTGCCCATCCGCCTGGACACTTCTGTGCATGTGCAGAAGTGTTATGCATGAACAAGCGCATGGGAGCATGCCCAAACTGGTAGTAAAAAAAAATTAGCAACCCTTTTTCTGACAGAGATACTTACAAAGACTGATTGATCAAAAATTCCCTTGAACCCATTTCTGAATGGAGATTTGGATTGTTCAATATTTGATTTTTTTAATTGGGTTCCATTATAATCTGACAACTATTTTAATCCTAAAAGAATATAACTTCACCTATTGAACCAGAATGAAGCACCACTATTCTTAATGACATTAATCCCAAAGGTATAGAATTATATCTTTAAATGCCTTTTGTATTTCATAGCCTTCTGATTTTTCTCATTCTTTTGGGGGGGAAATCAGAAACAGTGTTAAGAAATCTGGGTCTGATCTCTGCTAAGGAAAAAAAAATCAAGCCAGGTATCTGTAGTCGATATTTACAAAGTCATTAGGCTTTTAACTAAGTAAAAAATAAAGTTTGAGATGAATTATGCTTAATAATTTCTAAACATATTAAGCAAATGATTACGAGTGTTATACACAAGCCATAAAATCTAAGGTTTATGGATGAAATACATTCCCTGAGTGGCATCTCACATTATCAGATCCATGAAATGAAATTTAGGGGAAAACATTTTACCTTTAATTAGCTCTAAATTCTTTAATCAGGTTGCCACTTAGTGTTCAAATGGCATCGATTAACCTCACAGCATTCATGCATTCATCTTAACGTCATTCTTCCTATCACAATGTGGGTGGATGTGGAGGTTTAACTGTTTATTGTTCTTGGCTAAGGAAAATGTGTTTCAATTGAAAATAACATTCTAAGTCAGTGTTTCTGAATTTTGGCATGTTTATGATATACTCCATTCTGGGAATTCTGGGAACTGAAGTCCACAAATTTTAGAGTTGCTAAGGTTGGGAAAAAAAACAGGTGCTCTAAGTGTTTCTATTGTAGGACAGCAGCAAACAGTGTTTCTTAGCACCTGGCTGACACTGTTTAATGTGACTTTTATTATTTAAACTGGTTAAGTATAAAATAATTGATTGGGAAACTGATATGGTGCAAAACAAAATAGCCTCATTTTTTTTTTAACCAGAATGTTTCTAGACATTATTTAGGTTTCAGTGGAATACTAAGATAACCAAAACAGTTACCACAGGTCAGTGATTTCTCCTTTAAATCATGCCCACCTGCCAATGGAAAGGGTATATAAAGGATCTTTAGGGTCTAGAGAAAATGACATATAGGGAACCCACAGTTTTCCTTCTCAGAATTTGGTACTTAGCCACACAGCCGTGAGATTTCATGTGAGTTCTACAAGTGAGCTTAGAAATCAACCATTGCAGATGACTATTGCACAGTATTTACAGTTTTCCCACCTGCTCAGAAAAAGGAAAGTAAAATTAAGCTGAGGGTAGTCAGAACACGTTGGGGACAGTGTGAAAGGAAGCAGCTAGATATTTGTCTTCAATTTGCTGGGTAATTGAATTCTGTAACTGGCATCAACACTGTGCAATTTTGCAAAAGCACCCAACCACAAAGGATAAAGTCTTGTAAGGGTTAGGTTGGGTTGAGTTGGGTTGGGGTTTCTTGGACACACTAGAAAACAGATCCAAATTCCACCATATCACAAATGGAAATGATTCAGCACAATGCCAATGGTGGGGTTGTAATCCCCAAATCTCCAATGCAAATTCTATGACTTTTCTAATCTTTATTCTTTGAGTTACTCCCCTTGTTTAACTACTTACCCAGGGTGAAAAGAAAGTATTCAATTATTTTTTCACTTGAAAATGCAAGCACATCCACAACTCACAAAAGGCAATGAATCCAAATATTTTATATATCTTAGAAATTCTTTCACAATTACCAGAAATTTATGTTTAAACAGAATATTCTTGTTTATAAGTGTGGCATTTGCTTCCTTTTAAGAATAAGCAAATGCAAAGATGTTGCCCATGGGGGGAAAAAAAGATCTGTATTCAAGCCACACTCAACCTGAAGCTTTCTAAGTGATTTCAGATTAGTTTCCTCTCTCAGCTCAATTTATTTCCCAAGGTGGTTGAAATGGGGGCGAGGGGTGCAAGAAAAGGGAAACACCATGTAAGTTGGGGCTGGAAGCCACCCAGAATCATTTTGTTAAGAAATGGGCAGCAAATAAATTCAATAAATAAATACAAGTAGTCCTCAACTTATGACCACAACTGAGTCCCAAATTTATGTTGAAAAGTGAGACATTTTAAAGTGACTTTTGCCCCATTTTACTTTTCTTGCCACAGTTGTTAAGCCAATCACTGCAGTTGTTACGTTAGTAACATGGTTGTTAAGTAAATCCGGCTTTCCCGTTGACTTTGTTTGTCAGAAGGTTGCAAAAAAATGATCACATGATCTCGGGGCACTGCAACTGTCATAAATATGAGACAGTTGTCAAGCATCCAAATGTGGATCACATGACCATGGGGAGGCTGCAATGGTTATAAGCATGAAAAACGGTTGTAAATCACTTTGTTCAGCGCCATTGTAACTTTGAATGGTCACTAAGTGAATTGTTGTAAGACGAGAGCAACCAGTAAGTTGCCTTGAACTCTCAAAAAGTGGTGATGTATAAAGTCAAAGTTTCAACATTTCACAATTTCACCCTAGACACACACTATGATTCTAAAATGGGAGGCACTGAAAGGAAACGGGACAATACAGTGAGGGAAAGCAACATGTCTGGGAGTGTAATATTTCTTAATCGCTACAGAACAGAGATTACAATCTAGCACGAGTGAGAAATCATCATCATGATCATCAGGAGGTAATATTTCTACAAGCATTTTTCAAACATCATATGGAGATAATAGTTTTACAATATGAAATACAATATAACCTGCATTATTGATTATCCACACATCTATTATACTGTATATATTAAAGATTATCCACTTGAACCCCTACAGAGTTAAATCAGACATGAGACAGGCACCCTGATTCTTCAGGGAACAACATTTTCCCTGTAATTATCCAATGGCCAAAAATGGCACAGTAACACAGTTTGCTTCTTGCTCCTTTTGATTAAGCTGCATGTTATTTTTAGCTCGTCCGTCACAGATGCAGAAGAGGGGAGACTACCCCCCCTCCTCCAAATGGAGACATAAGGGAGAGAGCAAGCATTGCATGCCAGAAGTGCACTCTGCACCTTCCCATCATCCAACACATCTTTCTCTGTGTGAAAACACTTGACCATCTTGGAAAGCTGGAAGCTGTGAGGCTGCATATCATTGGCACGTGATATGGAAAACTCTCAAATCACTTACTCTTCACTCACTCATTACAGTGCTGATGCCAAGCAGATGAATTGTCTTCTTGAAAAAAGAAAAAAAAACCAAACCATGAGAACAGCTCAGGAATGCCATACAAGCTGTTTGATTATATCCCATTATATGAATGTTAAGAGTATGCTAACATAGCAATGTTTTTGGCACATCACGATAACGTGCTGTGCGTGCCAATAACAATTTGTTAGCCAAAGTGTCTTTAAATAGTACCATCAATTTCTTCAGCAGTAAAGTAAATTATTAAGAAAGCGCTCTTAATGTTCAGAAATAGACTCAGAACAGTTTTATTTGAATTACGGTTTAATAACGTCCAAAGCTAATCTTTGTCAGAAGAATAATCTGAGTACCCTTTTTAATGCAAAAATTATCCTCCTGAGATTATGCTTCTTAAAACATTAACTGTTCACCTCAGACAAGAATGGACTGAAAGGAATGAGCAAACCTGTAATATGTATTTATTTAACTTACCCTGGCATACAAAACGGTATTAATAGAGATCTCTCCAATCAATGCCACTTTAAAGCTAGCATTTGTACTTTGGTATGATGTAGTTAAAGAGCTGTTAAAGATGCATTAAAGCACAAAGCAACAATGTCCTAAGGGCAAGTATTTACACGTTAGACATACCAGCTGTAGCTACTTAGCAATAAGATTCATATTTCATTGCTCAGATTTATTAACTTCTCCATCTGTTACCAATGTCTGAATTATTTTCATTGATTTTTGACAGACAACTGGCTTTCCCTCTACACTGTAGATTCTACCAGTTCTCCTTAAATCTAACTCTGATGACATCCACCATAATAATAATAATAATAATAATAATAATAATAATAATAATAATAACAACAACAACAACAACAACAACAACAACAGCGTGAAAAAGTGGCAATGGTGGTATATTAGAATATTTGCAAGAAATACAATTTACCTGCATGAACCACCTGGTGGAACCACAAAATAAACAAAGTAATAGAAAAATGAAGAAGCTACAGTACTCTGGGACTTTAGAATTCTAACAAATAAGCATCTATCACCCAGCACTCCAGACTTAAGACTCCCAGCAAATAAGAAAGACAAAAATGGCCAGATAGTGGACATTGTAATAACTGGAGACAAAAGAATAGAAAAAAACCTGGTGAAAATTACAAAATACTGCCAATAAAAGTAGAACTGTGGCAAAAGAAAGCAAAGATATCACCAACAGTATTAGGTACCTTGTGTGCAATTCCAAAACTACTGGAGCGTCACTTGAACATCATCGGCATTGACAAAATCACCACCAGTCAATTGCAAAGGCAGTTTTATTTGGAACAGCTTACATCCTGTGATAATATCTTTAAGACCATCAAACAACATCTCCCTATCACAAGTTCCTCTATATTATTAGTTAATGTATTGTAATAAATGTATTGTTTCTGAACATTTTCATTCTTTCAAAAGCTCTTATAAATGTGTTTTATATGCTATTTAAAGAATTAGCCCATTTAGGCCTCTTCTTTGCATATATGTTAATGTTTTTATATTTGAAATATATGGTGAATCCTTCTTTCTTTCATGTTTTAAATATTTACAGGTATCACCTTCCACATTTTAAAGTATTTTTATGCTTGTATTTTTATTATTGTTTTCTTGTGCGTTATTTTGAAATGCCTTTGACAGTGGAACTGCCAACAGCACAACAGTTGATGGAATAATAAAAACAGGTGCTTTATTTTTATTTATTCATTTAAATTTATTTTTGTTTGTTTATATATTTTGCAATATATTATTGTGAAAGACAGAGGAAAAATAAAAAATGAGGGTGGTGCACTGGATGCAGTTCTTAATGATGGAAGAAACAACATTCAATTCATTTTCATACACTTCTGAAAGCATGCCCTCTCTCACCTTTTCTCTCCACAGAATGAGGTAGAGTCCCTTCTGAAATGTTTCCTCTATCTCTATTCCTGCTTAGAACTCAGGTTTTGACAAACCACTGTTTATGTTACAGCTCTTTGTCCTGGCTCTCAAGGTTATTCCTATAACCCATTGCATTTGGACTTGGGGGAAAAAATTGGAACTCTGATGTTATATATGTTGATGGCATCAAGATTATTTCATGCACAAAAAGGGAAGGACTTTTCAGTCCTCATATTGGATGAATGGTTGCAAAAGCTGATCGAGATAGCAGAGATGGCTAAAATGATTATTATTAATAATAATAATACCAGGACTTAAAAATTGAAATTCAACAACTATGGCACAAACCAGCAGTGGTAATTCCAGTGGTAATTGGCGCACTGGGTGCTATTCCAAAAGCACTGGAATTACATTTAAAACAGTTAAAAATTGACAAAATCACCATCAGTCAAATGCAAAAAGCCGCACTGCTTGGATCTGCACGCATATTTGGAAAATACGTTACGACGTCCTAGGCCCCTGGGTGGGGCCCGACTAGCAACCAATGCCAAATCCGGCGAAACAACTGGCCGCTGTGATACAATTGTATAATAATAATAATACGAATCTACTGAAGGCCCAACAGTCTACTGAAGGCCCAACAATCTACTGAAGGCCCAACAGATGAAACAAGAATACAGAAAAGATGTGATAAAATCAAGAAAGGAGAGTTGGCAGAACAAAGCACTGCATGGCCAATTTCTGGAAAAAATAAAAGATAAAGTGGACAGTGAAAAAACTTGGTTATGGTTAACAGCAGGTACATTAAAGAAAGAAACAGAGTCACTAATCCTGGCTGCGCAAGAACAAGCTATCCGCACAAATGCCATTAAGGCCAAAATCGAAAAATCCTCTGATGATGCCAAATGCAGACTTTGCAAAGAAGCTGATGAAACTGTTGATCACATACTCAGCTGCTGTAAAAAAATCGCGCAGACTGATTATAAATTGCGGCACAATTCAGTAGCGCAAATGATCCATTGGAATTTGTCCAAAAATTATAATATTAAAACAGCAACAAACTGGTGGGAACATCAGCCTGAAAAAGTCACCGAAAATCAGATGGTCAAGATCTTGTGGGATTTCCGTATACAAACGGACAAAATACTGGTGCAAAATACACCAGACATCACACTGGTTGAGAAAAACAAGGTTACAATCATAGACATTGCAATACCAGGTGATAGCAGGGTCGCCGAGAAGGAACATGAAAAAAACGCAAAATACCAGGACTTAAAAATCGAAATTCAACGACTATGGCACAAACCAGCAGTGGTAATTCCAGTGGTAATTGGCACACTGGGTGCTATACCAAAAGCACTGGAATTACATTTAAAACAGTTAAAAATTGACAAAATCACCATCAGTCAAATGCAAAAAGCCGCACTGCTTGGATCTGCACGCATATTACGAAAATACGTTATGACATCCTAGGCCCCTAGGTGGGGCCCGACTAGTAACCAATGTGAAATCCGGCAAAACAACTGCCCGCTATGATACAATTGTATAATAATAAAAATAATAATAATAATAATAATAACTCCGCCATTGCCGGTCCCAAGCCCGGATGAGAAAGGAGGAAGGTTGGGATCAGGTTGGCATCTGGTCCCGTAAAAAAACCCCCGCCAACCCATACAATATGGTGAAAAAAACAAATAAGAATTCCATACCGCATCGGTCGTCGCGCGGGTTAACAAGGGCCGCGGCGGATGTTGGGGTCCCTGGACATCCGTCGACAAGTGGGCTACAAGTGGACCAGCCAACAAAACGACAAAAATATAGTGCAGATGAAAACCGTGCCATAATGGCCTGTTACTACAACTCAGAGCCAGAAAAAAGAGGCTATTTAAAGCGAATGTATGAATTATGGAAACAACAATATCCAGATTCAAATGTTAGTGAACAACGACTAGCAGATCAAAGGCGATTTATTATACGGAATAAAGTGTTTAGTGAAGTTGAACATGAGGAAATTCAGGCAAATTGCAAAACCCAAAAAACAATATCACAAGCGGAAATAACTGATATTCAAGACACAACTAAAGACATTATAGTAGAACTCCCAGAAGAAGCTCTTGGGGAGGAAATAATATCACCACCACTAGAACCAGTTATCACTGAACCAACTGATGAACTAACTCAAAAACAAAAAGAATTGAAGGATAAGATCATGGAGCATTTTCTGCTTAATGAGGAAAGGCAACGTTTACCATCACTAAAAACTGTGCCTAAGAAAATTTTGGCCCCTATCATGAAAATGGTTAATGCAGTGTTTTCAACAATTGAACCAGGATCCATCTTGGAAACAAACCAGTTAATGTACAGCGCAGCTGTAATAGTCACTAATGAACTAGGCATTAAAATTAAAGTACCTAGTCACACAACAGAAAAAGCATCAAAGCCAAAGTGGAAAATCCGTTTAGAACAAAAAATAAAAAAATTAAGGGCAGATGCTAGTAACTTAAAGAACATGCATGAGCAACGGCTTAAAAACAACAAAATCATAGATCGGCTAATCAGGAGATATAGATTGGATACAAGAAACATCAATGAAGCTGTAGAGATTGTAAAACAGCAGATAACAGCAACAGCTAGAAAAATTGAAAGATATGAGGCACGAATCATCCAATATAAACAAAATCAGCAATTTCGATCAGACCAACGGCGTTTTTATCAAAGACTTAATGTAAATGGTGACACCAAAAGTGAAAAACCAGAAAAACAGGCCACAGTTGAATTCTGGAAAGAATTGTGGGAAAATGCAAAGGACTACAACAAGGAAGCAAAGTGGATATATGACTTTGAGAAAAGCATTGGCAACAAACAAATGCAAGTATTAGAAATAACAACTGAGATGGTCAAAAATCGAGTTAAAAAGGTAAAGAATTGGACATCACCTGGAAAGGACCAATTACATGGTTTCTGGCTCAAATATCTGACCAGTTTACATGCAATATTGGCCAGGCAACTGAATGAAATTTTACAAAAGGGCCAAATTGATGAATGGTTGACAACTGGAAAAACATACTTGATTCAGAAAGATCCAACTAAAGGAACAACACCTGAAAACTATAGACCAATAACATGCTTGCCAACAACCTTCAAATTACTCACAGGTATTATTGCAGATAACATGATGGATTATTTGGAAACAAACAACATCTTGCCAGTAGAGCAAAAAGGCAACAAAAGAAGGAGCAGGGGCACAAAAGATCAGCTTCTAATTGATAAAATGATATTAGAAAATTGTAAGAACAGAAAAACGAACTTGAATATGGTCTGGATTGATTACAAAAAGGCATTTGACTCACTGCCACATAGTTGGATCATAAAATGCTTAGAAACAACTGGCATTAGCAAAAATATTACATCCTTTACTGAAAAGGCAATGAAACAATGGAGAACTGAGTTGGCAGTAGGGAATGAGAGCTACGGAATGGTTAATATCAAGCGAGGAATTTTCCAGGGTGATTCACTTTCACCTCTTCTCTTCATCATCGCAATGATCCCACTATCAGTAATCTTAAAAAAAATGAAATTAGGCTACCAAACAGCCAAAAAAGCTGAAAAGATTTCGCATTTACTATATATGGATGATTTGAAACTCTATGGAAAGTCAGAAATAGAAATCCAATCATTGACAAATACAGTCCGAGTATTCAGCACCGATATTTCAATGCAGTTTGGCATGGAAAAATGCGCCACTGTATCCATAAAAAGGGGCAAAATCACTGCATCTGAGGGAATTGAAATGCCCAATGGCCAACTAATTAAATGCAAAGAAAATGAAGCCTACAAATATTTAGGCATTCTGCAGTTGGATAACATCAAGCATGGAGAAGTAAAAACTATTGTCAGACGAGAGTACACCAACAGAGTTAGAAAAATTTTGAAATCTAAATTGAATGGTGGAAATACAATCAAGGCCATAAATACCTGGGCAATACCAGTTATAAGATACACAGCTGGCATAGTTAACTGGACACAAGCTGATTTGGACCTTTTGGACCGAAAAACCAGGAAACTAATGACAATGCACTACAGTTTACATCCACGTGGTGATACTGATAGACTATACCTGCCACGAAAATCAGGTGGCAGAGGATTATTACAAGTGAAGCAAACAGTTGAAGAAGAAAAACATGCACTGGCTGATTATTTAAAAGAAAGTCAAGAACATCTATTAATCGAAGTAAAGAACAAAAATCTACTGAAGGCCCAACAGACAAAACAAGAATACAGAAAAGATGTGATAAAATCAAGAATGGAGAGTTGGCAGAACAAAGCACTGCATGGTCAATTTCTGGAAAAAATAAAAGATAAAGTGGACAGGGAACAAACTTGGTTATGGTTAAAAACAGGTACATTAAAGAAAGAAACAGAGTCACTAATCCTGGCTGCGCAAGAACAAGCTATCCGCACAAATGCCATTAAGGCCAAAATCGAAAAATCCTCTGATGATGCCAAATGCAGACTTTGCAAAGAAGCTGACGAAACTGTTGATCACATACTCAGCTGCTGTAAAAAAATCACGCAGACTGATTATAAATTGCGGCACAATTCAGTAGCACAAATGATCCATTGGAATTTGTGCAAAAATTATAATATTAAAACAGCAACAAACTGGTGGGAACATCAGCCTGAAAGAGTCACAGAAAATCAGATGGTCAAGATCTTGTGGGATTTCCGTATACAAACCGACAAAATACTGGCGCATAATACACCAGACATCACACTGGTTGAGAAAAATAGGGTCACAATCATAGACATCGCAATACCAGGTGATAGCAGGGTCGCCGAGAAGGAACATGAAAAAATCGCAAGATACCAGGACTTAAAAATCGAAATTCAACGACTATGGCACAAACCAGCAGTGGTAATTCCAGTGGTAATTGGCACACTGGGTGCTATTCCAAAAGCACTGGAATTACATTTAAAACAGTTAAAAATTGACAAAATCACCATCAGTCAAATGCAAAAAGCCGCACTGCTTGGATCTGCACGCATATTACGAAAATACGTTACGACGTCCTAGGCCCCTGGGTGGGGCCCGACTAGTAACCAATGCCAAATCCGGCGAAACAACTGGCCGCTGTGGTACAATTGTACAATAACAACAACAACAACAACAACAACAACAACAACAACAGCAAAAGAAGAAGAAGAAGAAAAAGAAGAAGAAGAAGAAGAAGAAGAAGAAGAAGAAGAAGAAGAAGAAGAAGAAGAAGAAGAAGAAGAAGAAGAACTAGAAAAAAATCATGAAATATCACAAAACTACACGGCTATGGATAAAACATGTAACAGTGATACACATTGTCATTGGGGCACTTGGTACCATGTGCAAGAATTTTACAAAACACATAAAGAAATTGCAGCTTCCTGCAATAACACCAGCGGAACTGCAAAATACTGCGCTACTAGGAACATCATATATTTTAAGAAGGTACTTGGTTGATACCTAGGACCCCGGCAGCAACCTGTATCAACCATTAGCACCAGTCAATGGTATTTTTAATGCATTTTTAAATGTTCTCGTGACTGACTTTCATTTTTAATAAATAAAAAATAATAATTAATATATTCTTGGATAACATCTGAAGGAATGCGGAAGAGTTAAAAATAATGTTTCTTATAGATTTCCTAGCTTTATTTGCATCATGAATCAAAGAGCCAATCCCAGAGAATGTAAAAGCTGGCATAGATGGTCTTCCTGTGTTTTCTCTCCAAAATTTACTAGCATAGTCCATCATAACTAACAGAATACTTTGGATCAACAAAGTATCACAATCGCAGTTTCCAGAATGCATGTCAGTTAGGCCACAAAATGTGTTTAGATGAAATAACATGCATCTCAGATCTTTAATTTTCAGTGGACAGCCAGTGTTATAGGTCACCTAGAAAAATAAGTTCATGGCTAAAAATGAAATTTTGCAATCAATATAGTGGAAGTCATAACTTACTTCATTTTATAAATCTATAGAACCATCCAGTTTTTTATCCTTTGTTCATAGAATAGAGATGACTTGAATTGTCAGTCCAATTTTCTTTACTTGCTTTGGTTTTCAAACGCCTCTGATGTTCCAGGAACTATTTATTCTCTTTAGGCTAGGCCTGAAATATAGCTTGTGGAGAGCTTTTTCGTTTCGTTAAACTTTTTCCCTCCCTTATGCTTAGCTGGGCATACAGTATTCTTCCCTAGAATACTGTGCAATCTAGCTTGCCATTTTAAAAGCATTATTCACAAAAAATAAATGTATCTGTCCCATTAGGTCTCAGAAAAAGTACATAAAAATCCCATATATTTTTCTCAAATAATGTTCAATAGGAAAAAACCTTCAATTATTCCCTAGTTCTGTCAGATGCACATGTTTAATAGACCTTTTGGCACAGATTACTTTAGTTAAAAGTTTCTTACAGTTAAAGGAGGGACGGTGTTGAGATACCAATATGATATGGCAGGGATATGATATAAAACAGACTTGCTAGATTTTGCACCAATGTGCAATTTATTACCAATAGCTTTCACACTCTGGAAAAATGTACTGGCTTCATTTCTTTACAGATGTAAAGCTATATATAATGGAAGGCTAATGATTTAAATATTATAAACTTCCATGTTAAATAGTTAGGAATCATTCTGGAAGAGAATAACCTTTGTTTAGAAACTTTTGTTGTTGTTGTTGTTGTTCAAAACCACCTCTTGTTTTTAATAAAAACTCCCAAGATGGTTGGAAATATCAACACAGCGGAAAACAATCAGTAAAGGTAAGGTTAAACAGAACAAATTCAATTTAAAATGTTAAAAGATGGGAAAATTAAAATTCAGTAACGTACTTAACCATTATTATAAAAAGGCAAAGGTTTCCCTTATCCTCTGACTCTCGGAGGTAATGCTCATCTTTGTTTTTTAGTTGGGGGAGACAGCATTGCCTGAAGATATTCCCCTGGTTTTGTGGCCAGCATGACATTATGCCTCAATGCAGAGCATACCGTGAAACACGGAACACTGTTATCTTCCCACCAAAGTGGTGCCTATTTATCTACTTACATCTTCATGCTTTGAACTGTTAGGTGGGCAGGAGCTGGGACAAGAACGGGAACTCACTTCATTGCATGGCTCTCAGGTCTTGAACCTGGTTTGTCAGCTTTCCAGCTGACAAGCTTAACTTAATCACTGAACCATTTTGCTTTCTAACCATCATTATAAGTTAAGTAGTTTAAACTCGTTTAAAGCTGGAAGTCTTTAAGAAGATGTTGGATAGTCATTTGTCTGAAATGGTATAGGGTTTCCTGCCTAGGCAGGGGGTTGGACTAGAAGACCTCCAAGGTCCCTTCCAACTCTGCTATTGTATTGTTAGCTCTTTCTACCATAGAAAAGCTCTGCTTTGAACCCTTTTAAGGAAGGAAAGTAAGTATAGGATAATCACTCAAATACTTCAATTCCCAGACATTATGGCATTTGCACCATCATTTTCATACTTTGAAAGTTTCCTGCAGAGATCACTGTATAATTTTACTTATAAATTAAATTGTAAATTGCAATAATTAATTTTAAAGCATGCAATGCATGATGATGGTGATGGTGATGGTGATGATGATCGAAGTTGTAATGGTTTGCTATCTGCCACTTTAACAGTGTGCACATGTATCTAGATGGTAACAATACCATCTTGCTCAAGACCATTTTCTCCATTTTAATTTTATAAATAAAAGAATTAAATTCAACATATTTTTTTAAAGATTTGTCTACTGCTTTTAAAATAATAGATCAGGGGAACCTAAAAATTGCCGAGACTCTAAATGCTCTTGAAATGCTACTTTTAAACATCTTTGACCTCAGCAATCTAAGGGATTTTGAAAACTAATGAATGCTGCATTTTAGACAAAGCTGGGTATAGCACAGCTCCTGAGTTCTTCTTGAGCTTCCCATCTATGCCCATAAAATCTTTTGATTGGAACGCCTGATTCTTTGATTCTGACTCAAGTGGTCATTTTCTTCTCAGCTATTATGCAACTAAAAGCTCAAATATGAATATGAGCAATCTCTTTTTCAACCTCTTTTTGAGATGCAATTAAATTTTAGTTCAAAACTCGCTCCCTCCATCCCAAAACCCGAATATTTTACTTTAAAAAAATGAATGCTTCCAGTTTAGCTTCATGCTCAGCAACTGTTCTCAAAATGGTGATCATGTCTGTTCCCCATAATTTAGCATTAGGGAGATGAGATGGATCAGGTTCAAATCCACCACTTTCTTATTTTTTAGCTCTGCCACAGTTGTAAAAGATTATATCAGAAACATTCATTTTTCTTTTTAATGAACCAGAAATCATTTTCTTTGTAACATGGGGTGTCTTTTTTTCCACCAAACTAGTAACAGTATTTGCCGGACCAAAATGAAATTCACAATAGGTCAAATTCTCATATCAGATTGACATTAAAACCCTAATTAGTTAATTACCAATTTGCTTCTTTTAATGGTGAGGGGTGCTTTTTTTTCTCTGAGCTTCGTTGTTTTCTTGCAGACATTTCAGCATTGTCGGTTACCTAGTTTGGCTAATGAAATATCTGCAAGAAAACAACCAAGCTCAGAGAGAACCAAGGACCCCACATTTCAACCCTGAGCTATAAATATTCCAATATTCCATTCTATTTTATTATCTTGTTGTAACCTTGAGTGTTCATAAGAGTGCACCTGTACACCTGGAGGCTTTCACATGAACTAAGCATTTAGCATAGAGGATTCTGACTCATCTCAATATCATTGTAGAACTAATCCTTACATTAAAATTTTTCATTGTGAAGAGTGTTTCCAAGAGAAGACCTTCACTGTGCAATGCTGTCAGGAAAGAAGGCTTAACTGGAGCACTTTTTAAAAATCTGAATGGGGCTATGAACTATTTCAGAAGTAGGAAGTTAAAGCATGGTGCATTACATGTTCAATCTAATGTTTGCCTGGAGTCACTGCTTTAGCCTGCTATGCTGGAAAATGCTACTAGAATGTCATTTCAATATCATATTCAACCCTGCTGTTGTTATTCCTTCATTTTCTTGTCCCTTCCTCCCCAGTGGTGGGATTCACATTTTTTTACTACCAGTTCTGTGGGTGTGGCTTGGTGGGTGTGGCATGGCTTGGTAGGTGTGGCAGGGGAAGGATACGGCAAAATCTCCATTCCCTCCCCACTCCAGAGGAAGATTACTACAAAATCCCCATTTCTTCCCGATTAGCTAGGACTCGGGAAGCAGAGAATACATGGGGGTGAGGCCAGTCAGAGGTGGCATTTACCGGTTCTCTGAACAACTCAAAATTTCTGCTACTGGTTCAGAACCTGCTGAATACCACATCTGTTCCCCTCGATCAAATACAGCGGCATTTCAAGTTGCTGCAGCATTCAATAAATGAATGTATCTTTCCCAGTTTCTTGTTCAAGGTACCTAGCCAAGAATGATTCTACCCTTACAATGAAAAAATAAGAAAGCAACGGGGAAATAAGCAGCTTGTTGCGGTAAATTGAAAAGCAAAATCAAATCTGAAGCAGCAACACTTTGGTTTAAAGCATCACAGATGATGCTATAAAGAATCACAAGGAAAACCAACGTACAGTATGATATACACGTAAAATAAATAATAGTTGACAGAGTAATCTTAAGAAGCTATCTGTCCTTGAGACTGACCTAAGCAAAATGCATTCAAACTGACCTATGGTAACATTGTACCTATAAAGGCTTTCTTAAAAAATGCTGAAAAAGTACAGAGACAAGTAACTTTTAAAATGGATTAACATCAGAGTTGTAAAGTGTCAGATGATAGAGATGAAGCAGAGGTCTTATATGCCAGCACTATTTGAAAAAACTGGGAGTGTTTAAATGTTTATTTATAAAGTAAAATAGCACTTTTAGATTCACTTTTACTTCTTTAATTTAAAAGCAGCCTATATTTATCTTGTTATGTTTCTGTATTTGTTCATGCTTCCTTATTTTAGAAGTTGTGATTAATAAGAAACTTAAAAGCAATTCACACCACTTTCACAAATTAAGATGCTGTTTCCTAAAATAAAGTGCTAGCAAATGTAATCTGAACACGCTATTGTTCAGGCCCTTCCAAAAACAGATGGAAAACAGGCTGCTTTAATCAGCTTTTCTGTTGCACACTGTTTTGTATGGAGAAAGAGGCGTTTTCTGCTATAGCTGTGGAAAGGTGACATATGCCAAGCAGGACACTTCCCATAGAAACTCATGTGGCGAATAGTTACTAATTACATATTATTTCTAAAAACAGTAATCTCTAGGATTAGAGATAATTAACTTCCTCTGTCATGAGACAATAGTAAAACCAGAGAAAGAATTAAAGAGTAGAAGTGATAGGGGTTTCTTACCTTCCTTTCAAAAAAAAAAAAAGAAAACTTCTAGTAATGTCGAGTAACTATAAATGAAGAATGATATTGTTGAGATTATCCCTAGTGTGCCAAGCCAATATGTGTGTGTGTGTATGAATGTGTGAGCATGTATATACAAACACACAAACATTCATACATACACACACATGTTCATATGTACACACACACACGCAAAATGGTTTTCTCTTACTTTCGCTACTGGTTCAGAACTGGCAGCTTGCACATGGCACATCTATGCAGCGCAGAGCATCTGTGACAACTTCTGGGTGAGTGGGTGGAGTTTCCCAATGCTACTGGTTCACCCAAACTGGGGCGACCAGCAGAATATCACCTCTGATACACACATATATATTCTTTTTGAGAACTGGCATCCGAATTTTATTTTTAATGTGTGTCAGTGTGTTCACAGCAAAAAAAATGATAGAAAAATGTTTTTATCTTACCTCTTATCTTATGTACCATATTTTTCGGACTATAAGACGTACCAGAGTATAAAATGCACCATGATTTTGAAGAGGTATTCTTCAAAAAAAGGGGGGGGCATGCAGAGGCTTTGGGAGGCTTGTAGAGTGCTCCTAGGGACTGGGGGGAGAGCAAAAATGAACCAATTTTTTGCTTCCCTCACTCCCCAGCCCTCAGGAACACTTTGCAAGAGCATGTCCATTTTTGCAAAGGGTTTCAGTAGGCCAAAAATGCTGTATTCAGTGTATAAGATGCACCCAGATTTTCACCCTCTTTTTTGAGGAAAAAAGGTGTGTCTTATACTCCAAAAATACGTTAGTTGGTTTAGTTTGGCTAACTATTGGTATGAGTCTAACTATCATACTTTGTAAACCATAGTTTATAACTTTTGAACATTGGCTTCGATAGGAGAGCAAGTGGGACAAAACCTGTGTTGAGTTATCAATGACTTGTACATGTGGTTTTAGAATAAAAGTAGGACAGTTGAGGGATACAGTTTCATCTTTTTTTCTTGTTTGTCATTGTGATTGGTATTGGGTGCCTTTGGCTTTGTGTGTCATACAAACCAAGCTAATTGTGGTTAATTCAATAATATTTAAACAAACAAGACTTTGCTCATAGAGAAAAGCCAGCCCATTTAATACTATGGCATTATAAACTTTCAGATACTATTTAAAAAAAAAAAAAAAAAAAAACCTATGAATTTATGCCATATTCAGTATCCAAGGCCATGCGAAAAAGCCTTGGATCAGCAATAGCTAAACAATGAAAGCATCTTACATACATATTTCTAAATGGCTAATATTCTGTGACCTTAAATACAAGCAATAGTGCAACTAAAATCAGGCTTATTAAAGATATACTATTCAGCTACATATAGCTTCAAATAATGGTTATTTAATTTCATGTGAATGAAATTAAAATAATATGGAATTATTCAATTCCCTATAAAAATCCATATTAACATTTAGGGGTATTCCTTTAAAAAAATCCTATAGGTTTTATTATAGCTGATCACATTATTTTCTGTTCTGTTAGGGGTATATGTTTAGGATATATAAATATGGGGAAAACAACAATTTATGTAGTGGTATATTGCTGAAAAGCCCCCCCCCCCCCCCCAATATTCATAGCCATCTTCCAAGGCGGAAAAGGGCTTATTAAAATTGCATTTACTTGGCTAGACAGAGCAGCTTTTGAGTCACCACTTCAGTCTAACCATCATGTTGAACTGAACTGAGGTGACATTTACACTTGGAAAGTGGAGTATTTCTGCCTTGATCCCTGAAGCATCCAGTGGACTGGCTCAATTCCACCAGCCACTTCAATCTGGAATATGAAAATCCTAAATAGAAACTCTATTTAACATACAGGTTGAAGCTTAGCAGCTTGAAGCTTCAAAGGGATAGGCAGCTTCCTTGTTTAAGGCTGCTGGAATCAAAGCATCCATTCATGATCTGTACATTTCCTAACATCTTCAATCCCTTGCTTGAGCCAGCAAGACATCTTTGGGCTGATATTTCAAATAATCATTAGTTCATTGCAGGTGTGATGAACCTGGGTCCCTTATAGACATTCCCTTTGATGGCCTGCAAGATCGGTGTCACACTTTATTTATTTATTTATTTATTTATTTATTTATTTATTTATTTATTTTAATATGCTTTTATTTTTAAAAAAATGAAGAATTGAGATGCTGCAAAGTGGAGTGTCAAGTCCAGCATCAACTTTAATTTCAATAATGCTTCTACCCTCTAAGTAGACCCTATAGCCAGTTTTGCAAAAATGGACTTGACGACTTATAAAATCACCAACAATATAATGAAATGGGCATGATAAACCCTATGAAACTGGATATAAAATGAAGCTGCTTCTTTAGTATGCAACTTTTAAATAAGCTCAAACATTGTTGGTTTAAATTTATTAGTAATGTACTAATTTTGAAATCTTCCTCCCATGTCCGTTTTAGAGGTTCGGAATGAGGGACGCGACCACAGGGTGAACAGCTAACAGGATTTATTCCAAGCTAAGTATAACAGCGATTCAGTTCATAACCAGCCCGCCAAAACCTTATATACTCGGGCTTCAACCAATCAGAAACAAACATTCAGCCGGCAACAGCCTCCCTCGCGTCCTAACCAATCCGGACGGAGGAGGCTGTTGCTGGCCAGCACAATGGTGCTGAAATACAAGAACAGCTATGCCATTTGCATGGCTTATACATATTAATGAAGCTATGAATATTCAATACCCCTTCCCCCCAGTTCCGCGCATGCTCCGCGGGTGGAGCATGCGTAGTCCTGTAAGTAGGCGGGGCGGTGCCGGACCCGCCATGATCTACGCAGTTCTCCACTAGTCGTCGGCGGAGGAGGACCTCCTTGTGGTAGCTCCTCCCGGAAGGGGGTGTAGCTCCAAGGCACGCCTTCTTGGGATGGCCCAGAAGGAGGGCTCAACTGTACTGGTGAGTAAGGGCGAGGTGGCGTGTCCACTGTGATCGTGTCGTGTTTGGAAGGCGTGTCGGGAGGGAGGAACCTCGGCCAAGGTGGGGATTGCTCTGCGGCGGTTTGAGATGATTGTGGACGTTCCCGACAGGGGGCGCTCGGGCAGGTAGGGCCTGGTGTGGCGAAGGCCCACGGCGTGTTCTCTCCGGATTGAGTTCTCGGTTGTTGACAGGAGAGGCCTGGAGTGGCGAAGGCCTCACGCTGGTTTCCTGAGCAGGCGGTGCCGGCGTCGGTTGGGTCCGGGCTGCCGGCTGGCGGAGGGAGGCGTCTCCTCAATTGATCCAGGTGACGCCTCCATTGGGATCCGTCAGCCAATCCGACTCTAAAAGAACACGGGCCTGTCAGGGCAGTCACAGTGGCTGGCACCCATCTAGCAGGCCCCGAAAATGCCCGGGCCCATACCGCGTCCCCTAACTTAAATGAACGGGGAGGGATAACCCCCAGGTTGCTCAGCTGATCCCCTGAATACAACGGATGTAGCCGGTCCAGGGGAGTCCGCAGACGCCTGCCCATCAAGAGCTCCGAGGGGCTTCGGTTGGACGTTGGGCAGGGAGTGGAATGTTGGCTTAGCAGGTAAGCCGCCACTTTCTCCTGCCAGTCGCCCCGGTCCATGCGGCCCAGTGCCTCTTTTGCTGAGCGGACCGCCCGCTCCGCCCGGCCATTGCTGGCCGGGTGGTACGGGGCTATGGGCGCATGTCGAATCCCTTGCATGGCCAGAAATTCCTGGAACGTGGTGGACATAAATTGGGGCCCATTATCAGAAACTATCAGGTCCGGCAACCCATGGGTTGCGAACAGCCTTCTCAAGGCCCGGACCGTACTCTCAGCTGTGGTGGAGCCCATCAGGACCAGCTCCACCCAGCGGGAGTAAGCGTCCACCACTACCAAGAAACTCTGGCCGTGAAAGGGACCGGCAAAATCTAGGTGGAGGCGTGACCATGGGCCTCTTGGAGCCTCCCACTCACGAGCCGGCCCAGCTGGGGGATTAGGCCTGGATTGTTGACAGGGGTTGCAGCGGCCTACATAGGCCGCTATCTCTGAGTCCAGTAAGGGCCACCACACATAGCTACGGGCTAATGCCTTCATTCGTGCTATGCCCGGATGATCCTTATGGAGCAGGGACAGGACTTGTGGCCGCAGCGCGGTGGGGATCACCACTCGATCCCCCCAAATGAGGCACCCCCCGTGGAGGGAGAGCTCCGCCTGCCGGATTTTAAAGGGCTTGAAGCCCTCTGCCACCTTGTCCAATGGCCATCCCCTCGAGACCCAGGAAGCGACCTGGGAGAGGATCGGATCGGCCTTGGTGCAGGCCGCGACATCCGCGGCCAAAATTGGGAGACCGGAAGACGCGATGGACAGGACTGAGAGACAGGGCACTAGGGCGGTGTCGGTCTCCGGTAATGGGCAGCGGCTTAAGGCATCGGCATGCCCCAGCTGCTTGCCCGGACGGTACTGCAGCGTATAAGAATACGCTGCAAGGAACTCCGTCCATCTAGTCATTCTGGGGGAGAGGATGGGGGGGGTCGGCTTGTCACCTGCCAAAAGCCCAAGGAGTGGCTTGTGGTCAGTGACAAGGGTGAAAGGCCGACCGTAGAGGTAGTCGTGGAACCTCTTAATCCCGGACACTGCAGCCAGAGCCTCCTTGTCTATCTGGCTGTAATTACGCTCCGCCGAGGAGAGTGTCCGGGAGTAATAGGCCACAGGGGCCTCTAAGCCATTTGGGAGGACATGGCTTAGGACGGCCCCGACTCCATAGGGGGAGGCGTCACAAGCTAACGTCAGAGGCATCCTGTCATTGTACTGGACTAGGACTGCCGCTGACGTCAGAGCTTCTTTGACAGCCGCGAACGCATGCGCTTCGCGGCTCCCCCAGCGCCAGGCCGCAGATCGGTCGAGCAACCGATGCAGCGGCTCGGCTAGTGACGCCTTGTGCGGTATAAAAGGGGCGTAAAAGTTCAGAAGCCCTAGGAACGCCTGTAGCTCCGCCTTGGAGGTGGGAGCAGGGGCGTTCCTAATGGCAGCTACCTTAGACGGTGTAGGGTGGATGCCTTGGGCGTCAATCATGAAGCCCAAGAATTCCACTCTAGGAACAGCAAATGAACATTTGCTGCGTTTCAGTTTTAACCCCGCGCCCCTGAAACGACTGAGGACCTTCCGCAGTACTTCGATGAGTTCTGAGCGGCTGGAAGCAGCGATCAGGACGTCATCGAAATACGGAACCACGCCCGGCAGCCCATGGAGCAGCCGCTCCATCAGGCTTTGGAAGATCCCCGGGGCCACGGAAACGCCGAATTGCAGGCGGCGACAACGGAAAGCCCCACAATGGGTGACGATGGTTTGGGCAGCCGCCGCATCGTCATCCACCGGGAGCTGTTGATAGGCCTGCGCCATATCCAGTTTGGCGAATGTGCAACCCTGCCCCAGGGAATGGAGCAGGTGTTGCACTACAGGGACTGGATAGGGGTTTGCCTGAAGGGCCAAGTTGATCGTCGACTTGTAGTCGGCGCAGATCCTCACCGACCCGTCTGGTTTAATTGGGAGGACGATGGGGGTCTCCCAAGGGGAATGATCAACGGGCTCGATGACTCCCTGCGCCAACAACTTATCCAGTTCGGCGTCAACCTTGGCCCTTAAGGCAAAAGGCACCCTACGGGCTTTCAGCCTAATGGGAGCAACCTGAGGGTCTAAACTTAAAGATATGGGGGTCCCTTTGTAACGGCCTAACTGGCCGTCAAAAACGTCCGAAAATTCCCTTAAGGTGTCCTCGAGAGTGCTAGGAACCACCCGGTGGACCCCCCCAATTGATAATCCCAGGGCAGGAAACCAATCCAGGCCCAGAAGGGCCGGCAAGTCATCTCTGACTATAAGGATGGGTAGCTTTCCCCGGAATTGGCCATAACATACAGAGATAGGGAAGGATCCCAGCGTAGGAATCACCCTCCCTTGGTAATCCCTTAGGGAAACCTCAGATTGCCATAGGCGTTTCTGGGGCACTTTAGGGCACAGTTTGGCGAAGAGAGACCAGGGCAGGAGGGACCGAGAAGAGCCAGAGTCCACCTCCATCCGGCACGGCTGACCTTCCAGCTGGACGGAGGTCGAGACCTTCCGGGCCCCTGCAACGGCTTGGCTCGCCGTACTGTCAAAAGTAGATGGTTGACTGGTGGACTGGTAGCAATCTTCCGACCTCTTCGGTGGCCGCTGCTGCTGGCAGCGCGGTTGTGCCTGGGAACGGCCGGGAGATTGAAGGAACGAGGGTGCCGGCAATAGGGCCCTGCAGACCTTAGCCAGGTGGCCTTCGCCCTTGCACCGATTACAGATGGCATTCAAAAATGGGCAAGCCTGGCGTTTATGACGGCCTCCGCAACCCCGGCAGGGCACTGCGGACGCCTGTTGGGCTGCAGGTTGCGGTTTGGCTTCCTTTTAGGCACAGTCCTCATCTGGGCCACCACTTCTTCCTCTGGATCCTCATAAGCCAGGTCGTCCTCGACCATGTGGGCTTGTGGCGATGCGTCAGGCGGTGCTCGCTCTGGTGTGGCAATCTGTAACCGCTCAATGTCGGCCGTGGATTGCTCAGATAGTTCAGCGGCTCGGGCAGTTTCCACGGCCTGGAGGAGTGTAATTCGGTGATTCCGGAACATGCGGCTCCGCAGGTTGACATCGCGGACCCCGCACACAAACTGTTCCACCAAATTTTCCTCAAGGTTGGAGAACTCGCACTGGGCAGCCACCATCCGCAGAGCCTCCAAAAATTGACTGATGGATTCATTCTGTTTTTGGACTCGCCTGCGGAAGGCAAAACGGCGAGCGATGACTGAAGGGGTGGGTGCATAGTGATTCTTCAATCTGGCCATGAGTTCGTCCCACCCAAGTTTGTATGCTGGCCGTGGGGCTGCCAAAGCTCTTGCTGAGGCGAACATAGATGGCTCGCAGCATGAGAGGAAAAAGCTGCATTTTTCCTCTTCGGTTTGAGCCTGATTTTTGGAAGCGATCAGGTAACACTCAAACCTCTCCATAAACCCTTCCCAAGATTCTCCGGCCGAACCAAAAGGGGCAAAAGGAGGTAGAGCAGATGTCATCCTGACGGTTGTGAAGGGAGAGATACTGAGGGCCACAAAGAAAAATTTTTTCCCTCTTCAGGCAGCGTTCGTTGCCGGTCTGGAAGGCGGCAGCTAACTGTCTGTCTCTCTCTTTTCACCCTAGCGTCGCGGAATCGCTCATCCCATCCTCGTCGCCAGTTTAGAGGTTCGGAATGAGGGACGCGACCACAGGGTGAACAGCTAACAGGATTTATTCCAAGCTAAGTATAACAGCGATTCAGTTCATAACCAGCCCGCCAAAACCTTATATACTCGGGCTTCAACCAATCAGAAACAAACATTCAGCCGGCAACAGCCTCCCTCGCGTCCTAACCAATCCGGACGGAGGAGGCTGTTGCTGGCCAGCACAATGGTGCTGAAATACAAGAACAGCTATGCCATTTGCATGGCTTATACATATTAATGAAGCTATGAATATTCAATAACGACTTATAAAATCACCAACAATATAATGAAATGGGCATGATAAACCCTATGAAACTGGATATAAAATGAAGCTGCTTCTTTAGTATGCAACTTTTAAATAAGCTCAAACATTGTTGGTTTAAATTTATTAGTAATGTACTAATTTTGAAATCTTCCTCCCAATTCAAGTTTAATCAGAAAAATGAACAAGTGAAAGCACCCTTTCTTGATACATATCGCTAGCCTTTTGATTAGCTGTTTCCTGAGAAAATCAGATTTTTCATAGACCAGTTTTTTTCCAGGTGACAATGTGCCATCTTCCCATTTCAGAAATAGAACTGAAGCAGATGACTTTCTCTTCTTTTTCAATATTATTATTCCATTCTTTTCTGATCTCTCTTAGATCCATTTTATATACTTGGCAGAGCCCATATTCAATCTAATTTGTTGAGATACTTCAGATAGTGGTATATACCCTGAAATATAAATTAACTTTTCTTTAGATTGATGTGATAGGATTAATTGAAGTAACCAAAGCAATGTAGCTAAGGCAAAGGTAGCCCACTGGATCAAAGATGGAATATGTTTAATGTTTACAAAATAAATTGGGTATTGGAAATAGGATGGATAAACATTACATCCAGGATTGAAATAGGCGACTTGATGCTTTCTAAAAGGCATCAACTTGCTTCAGGTCTAGCTGGGATGGCCATTGGCAAAAGAATGTGAACCTTTTACTTCAAACCATACTGAGTTGCCATATCTAAGCTGGAAGTCATGGTTTAAAATGGTACAAAAGAATTTAGAAACAGGTCCAGAAACAGCATTTCTTTTTTAAATCTATTTTTATAAACCCTCTCTAAAATACGTTGTCTGATTTAAGAACAACAACCTTACATCAAACAAATACTGTGAATTTTATTGTTCATTTGGAAATGCTCAGCAAAGAGATTAGTGAAACAGAATATACCCTTTTAGCTTAGGTGGGCTATACAACCTGTTTTAGAATTGGAGATGGAGAAGAACCTTTCTGCTCCTTGACTGAAATTCCATGGCAACTTAAGCAACACTCAGTTCTTGACAACTGCTGGATTAAAATTCTTACTGTTTTGAAGCAGAAGGCTATATATGCCCAGAAGTCCATTTTGTAAAATAAACTGGACATTGCGTTCCGTTTTAGAAGATTGGGGCAAATGCAATGGAAACATCTGAAAATTTTGGCACTGTATTTAGTCATTCATAAACATAACAATTACAGGCTAATATTGTTTGAACATTATTTAAAGAATATCAGATTAAAGAAAGAAATGAAACTTTAAAGTTTTGAATTGGTTATTGACACCTTTTCTTTTGTAGATGCTAACTATGATGAAGTCATTTCAGATTACCTAGCTAATCCATCAGAAACAAATGAAAAAAAACAAACAGGGATTTCTGGGTAAGATTAGCAGACTTGAAGAGCCAGTGATTTCAGCAAAGAATAAGCAGCCAACTTGTAAATCAGCTCTTTCAAGAGGATGTGAGATTGCCCAAGCTATGCTCCATACAGTTGCTCCTAACAAGGAGACAGGTTTCCAAAGGGTGAGAAAACCAGGAAGCCAGGAAAGTATCCTTTTAAAGGACAGTAATTTGCACTTCCTTTGCTAATCACATTCAAAAATTGCCTATTAATTGCTTTAAAGAAGTTAAGCAAAAGCCTTGTCAAAAAAAGACAAGGCTGGAAATTCTGGGTGAGTGCCTTTAACCCTTAATAATCAATGTTTGCGTTTAAGAATTTAAAATAAACAGCAAAAAGCAAAACAGAGTTTTGACTGCAGAAAGTTTTAAACAGACTAAGGGCTCAGAAAAATGTTAGAATATTTGATTCTGAACATTGAAACCTTAAAATTAATTTTAAGCAAATGAACTTTGTAGGAAACAAAATATTTTTGATATTGAAGATGCAACTAGATAAGCAACTTTCAACAACATTTTTGAGACTGGCATCAGAATCTTGAATCAATAATGTCAGTTGTGTTATGTGTACTTAGAAACAGTATGTTCCCAATGTTACAGAAAAAGAATTGAAACAAAATCTATATGAGAACAACACAAACAAAAAACATTAGACTTATTTTTTTAAAAAAAAATTCAGATGTAGATTGAGAAGATTAAAAAAGAAAATGAAAATGCTAATCCTATAAAACAATTGGAATAAGACACTTCTTAAGGTTTTGAAGGATTTGAGGCAAGGATCAATATCATCTGAATGGATTAAAGGATAAGATTGTTTTACATAAAAACAAGGAACATAACATTGGTTTATTCAATCAGAGCTAAAATGGGATATATACTGGTAGTTATTTTGGATGGTTCTTTTTGGACTCACTGACATTTATTCCAATACTGGGTGAAAAAAAATGTTGTGTCCTATTTCTTTACAGTTAACATGATCGTCAAGCCTCTTTTCCTGTGAGTCATTTTATTGTCCTAATCTAACAGTATCTGGATTGGCTTTGTATCTAATGGCCCTCTTACTTAAAGTAAGAGATCTTTGTGAAATTATTTTCTTTAAAGGATAAACTGTTCCTTTTTGTCAATTGAATTTCATTCTTTTGTTCATACTAGGTTACTGGGATCACTTTGTAGGCTTGCTTATAGTTAAGATAAAGATAAAGGTTTCCCATATCCAGTCATGTCTAACTTTAGGGCGCAATGCTCATCTTCATTTTTTTAGCTGAGGGAGCCAACATTGTCCAAAGACACTTCTGTAGTCATGTAGCTAGCATGACTATACGCCAAGGGACACAGAATGGAGTTACCTTCCCATCAAAGTGTTATCTGTTAATCTACTTACACTTGCATGTTTTCCAACAGCTAGAAGCTGGGGCAGATAACAGGAGCTCACCTCGTCGCGTGGCCCTCAGGTCTCAAACTTGGGTGGACAGCTTTCCAGCTAACATGCTCAGCATCTTTAACCACTGAGCCATCACACGCCACAGTTAAGATATGGAATAGTAAATTTTACATTTGTTAATTTATGTTCAGGCTCAGTTTGGACTTTTTACTGCCTAGATTGGAAAAGGCCGTTGCTTATTGGATTCATCTATAGCTAAGAATTGAATTATGAGATGTAGAGTTTTATATCTGTTAATTAAAAGGAGTTGAAAAAAGAGTGAAATTGTCATAAGGATGGGAAATCATTTTCTTTTTTTACCATTTTCTTTTATTCTTTTACTGTTTTTCTTTTAGTTTGTATTATCTTTTACTATTGTAATTAAATAATAATAATATTTTTAAAGGAGATAAATGAAGAAAATAAAATGCTGTCCCTATTAATGTAGAATAAATTCAATTCATGCCCTGCATGGATACTGTGCTGATAATTAGTGTGTTCCTTGAATTTAGTTAAAAGCTATTAAATATTTCTTTCACTTGTAACTGAAATACATCAACATGCTTTGTTCTAATTTAATTAGAAAATAAATTATTTCTGTTTTACAATCTTCACTGTGTATGTTCCTATGAAGGTGAGCTAATGATAAAATACAGCTTAGTCAAGCATTCTGCCTATAACCTTCATCTACATTAATTTCATTGCTTTTACAGAACTACAAGAGAATCAGTGTGGAATATTAAGGAACTCAATTTGGAGATAGCTGGTTTAGTTTTGAAATTTGATCTAGTCCCTATCAAATCTATTCAGCATTTATACACCTTTAATATATAGCTAGTGATCAGAGTGGCTAGACATTTCATATCATAGTACTGAACAATTTTTAAAACAAGAGTCTATACTTTTATCTGGGCTGAAGATCATTCTCTGAAATGTAAGAATTGTGCCCTGATAATGAAGTACTGTATTTGCTTTGTTTTAAAATCTAATGAAAATTTGTTTAGCATAGTGTAGCGTAGAGTAGGGTAGGGTAGAGTAGCATGGAGTGGAATGAAATGGAATGGAGTGGAATGGAATAGAATGGAATAGAATGAAATAGAATAGGAATATAGAATTTCATATGCATTCCCAGCTTTAAAAAGAGTTCTGTTCCCAAGGTTTCCCCTTAAAATTGAATTTACATGTAAACATTGCATAATACTGCATAAATATTATGTAATGAATTTGAACCATTATGTATTTCATTTATTGTGCTACAATCAACTCGTTATCTCTCATCTTTAAAGCAGGGTGTTCTTAATCTGAGGACTTGTTCTTTGTCAAGATTTATCAATGTAAACATTGCAAATTGGCAGCCACATTTTGGAGAATCTTCACCCAAGACTTTCAGGGCCACATGCAGCCTCAGGTCATCAGTCGATAAAGCTCTGACTTAGCTGAAATACTTTTAAATAAGGTTTTGAATCAAAATAATTCTACTCTCAAAAGACTTAGGTTAAACTGAGGTAAGAAAGTTAATAATTTTAAATGTCTTTAGGTGTCAATTCTTCATTAAGAATGTATTTAAGTTTTAAATTGGTTTATATTTCCACACCTTATTTTTTTCTCATTTAAAAACCATGTTATCATCATTATCTCAAACACTTTATTGAAACTACTCTGTATTGGAAGTATATATTCAAATCTTGCTACTAAGAATGCAGACTAATCCTATCAGAGGAACCTGCTGGGGAGTGAACAGATCCATAGCAGGATGAATATTATCATCAATCATTTTTCTTCTCTACCACAAAAATCCAACTTTTTTTTTGCTAAATAGGAGGGGTTTTTTTTCCTTTTCAAATACCCACTTTCACAACATCTCAAATGTAGACTCTGTGCAATGGCTGCTGTTAGTATTCCAGAGCTTTTGATCACCATATATCATCATATGATGTTGCATGGCCATGAGCGGAAGGATTCAGGCAAACTGGAAAATGTTCAAAGAAGAGCAAGGAAGATGATCAGCGAATTAGAAATTAAATCCTGCAAAGAGAGATTCAATGTGTTGAATATTGAAAAGGGGAATACTGTATAATGAAGGAGAATGTGATAGCACTCTTCAAGTTCATTGAAACATAAGACTTTCCCTCCATAGTTCCAGAGGGCAGAATACAATACAATGGATCAATTTACAGGAAGGCAGAATTCAAACTGATTGTTTGGGAGGAAGTCCTCAGTCAAAGGACTTTCTATTATTCCAATTATACAGAGAGATGATGGACTCCTCTGGATATGTTTGGCTATATTTAAACAATCTGCCAAGATTGCTATAATTTGCATATGAACCCTTAGTTGTCTATTCCAAATCTGTGATTCTATGATTAATTATACAACAATAACAATGCTGGCCTATAACAGTTATGGCAGGAATCCTTGACTAAGTCATGGCAAGTACTGTAAACATTTCAAAATATTATACAGTATACGGTCAATTTTTCCCTTCTTTGCTCCCAGATTTGTCTTTCTTCTTGTTTGAGAAAAAGAAACAAGGCAAATAATAATTACTTCTGGCAACTACAAAAAAGAAAAAGAAAAGAAACAAAAATATGATAATACCTCTGGTCCCAATTTGACTGAGTCACAACTAGCTGCAGGTGGTTTGATCTACAACAGGCCCAGGGATTATATTTTGAGTCCAGAATACACACACACACACACACACATCACATATCACACAGACACACACACATCTCACCCACCCCCAACCAATGGCTTTAATATAGTTGGAAAAATAAAATAAAGGAAAGGTAGGAGGTTAATATCCACTTCAGGAGAAGCAGCGTGACTTTTTTCACACCCCTGCCAGGCGTAATTATGAGTGTACTTAATTCTTAGATGTTCAGCCCTTTGAACTGTTATTGAATCTTCAAGGTTTATGCTCAGAGGGGGGCAAAATCAATGAACAACATTTTGCAGAGTACTTAAACTTGATGTTTACTCCCTATTATTCTGCAATTGTCAGGAAGTTCTAACTGTAATAGAGAAGGCAAAATCTTTCTGCAGCAGTTTCCTGCCAACAGCTAATTTCATAGACAAAAGGTGACTTTGTCTGCTCTCTTTGATGAGAAGAACATGTGGAATTAACAGATATATTACAAGCTATCATCAAACGTTTTTCTTACATCATACCCTGCCATCATCTGGATAAATTCCTCTTACATAAATACTCTTTGTGGTATTTAGCAAAAGACATGTATCTTTATTAATCCTTTGAATATAATACAAAGTGGGCTGCCTGATAGAGGCTGAACTGCATAGATCATCTTTTCATGAGAGCGTACAAGTATGTTCTACTTAACCCTATGAATATGCTACATTGCCTGTTCCTAAATGCATTCAATGGGCTTTTTTCACTATATAATCTCATATTTCTTTGTGCCTATTTAATTGTACTTTAATACACTCTTTTCCATGCTGCATATTCACATCTGCTTTGTTAAGAGGAAGTTGTTATACAGTGCATCACAGACTATAGAGGCTTTATTGGCAATGTGTAAACAGTTCTTCCTCTCCCACCCACCCCCAGCTTCCACTGTCTGGTGTGTTGCAATCGGAAGAATCCAATCATGTATGGGTTCATTTCTATTGTAATATGCTTTTCTTCCAAGGTGCTTATTTAGATTGACAAAGAAGGATGTTCAATTACACCCACTGCACAAATGTCAAACACATGAATAGAGAAAGGGATTGTGTTGGCTCTTCCTTCCATAATTCGCTCTTTCTATCTTCACAGTTCTGGGCCTAATCTGAAGGCAGACTCATGCATCCAATTATACATATGGAGACTCGCCTTCCTAAGCTCAAGCAAAAAAGTGAACGACTGATGAGGCTACTGCAATCCAGTGCAATCCAGTGATGTCACGTAGTAGGCAAAGTGTATGCCTTCACCAGTTCCACGGTATACTACTGAGCTGACCTGTATATCAGTAAGCTGATGAATTGATCTTTCAGAGTCTCAGAGACAGAAACTGTGACCTAATGAGAGATAGCAACAATGATCTCGTTATCTCCTCTTCTCAGACCAGAATTCCTTAAGTCTCCCACCTCACTGATCTATGTGTGTGAATGAGTCACAACCTTCTGTCACAGCATTCCTCTGTTGCTGCCTCTCTTGTCTCACTGGCTAACTCTCAGGGGCTCATTGTAATTATTGCCAAACTGCAGAAAGGATTGCACTGAGTACTATCATGAATACCCCAAATATCTCTAGGCTCAAATATAGCATCAGGAAAGGAAGAGGAAGATGGTGTGTGCACCATTTCCTAATTAATACTGTGGTTGAGCCTGATTATGTGATGTGACATTAAGGAGTTTTCATCATGTTTTCTGATTGGTAGTTGCTGATCATGGATGTGCTCTACTAGTCCTCTGCTTATCCTACATTGTGGCTGTTACACCCCTTACATTGTACAGTGTGGATCACTCTTACCTATAGAAAGACTGTTGTATTAAACATGACCTCTGTCTACCTAATCTTGACATGGTTAAGACATTTGATTGATATGTGAGGTGCTGAGTTTCATTAGGCCTCTTTTAGACAGAGGTTTCACTTACTGAATAAAAAGAGTATGTTGTATCCTACTGGTGTGATTAGAAGATCGACTAAGAGGAATAGGAGAGAGGTATATATCACCTTTTGTTAGGTGCAAGGAAGATAGAACTTTATATTCCCATGAAATGGTTGAATGCATAATATAGAATTAAACAATCATTTTATGGTCACTAAAAGGTTATACTTGGGCATACTTTATTTTGTTCCATCCTTGGTGGGGAACTTGTAGAGAGTGAGATGATAGTTCTCATTGTAAGTTAAAGACCTTAGAAAACAGATATTCTTTATCCTGGAGATGATCTCATTACCATTTGGTATAAGCAAAGATTCCTTAATGAGGTAGTCAGAAACCCTCATCAGATTTACCTTCAGCTCAGGTATTGGGAGGCTGCTGCATATTGGTGGCTATTAAGGATGACCTATTGTCATCTCCTTGAGTTTCTCTTTCTGGCAAAAACAGTATAAAGTCATTCTTTCTTAAATTCTTAAAAATCCTTTGATCACTATCTCATGATACGTTATTATTTTCATATGCTACCTTAAGCACTCATACTAATGTGTTCATTGCTTCCAAATTCAGTGAACCTGTATAACAACCTTTCTGGCTGGGGTCAGCAGTACACACGAATCTGATATTTTGTATGAGTGCACTGAATGGTCTTATTCCTCTAGAGGGTTTGAAGTAGTGGATAAATGGATACTGATCTATACCATTCCCTAAGTATTTTCTAAAATGTGGTCTGAAGACAGGTAACACAAGACCACAAGACCTTCTCATGGGTCCATAAATCAAAAGTATTGATATTAAATATATTTGTCAAAAATTTAAAACAATGTCATTCTTATTTGTTTTTATTTGTTAATCATACAGATTTTTTTCATAAAAAATATCTAATCTGCTTTATATTGTTATTTTTACTTGATTCAATAAATATTTTATTTCATCAATGTTAAGAGTGTATCAATGTTGAATTTTAATATGGTCAATATTGTTAAATGTAACCCATGCAATCAAAAACCTTTGGAGGGGAGGTGTCCTACATAATAACAATTTTTTTTTAATTGGGAGAGTCTCTCAAGAGAAAAAAGGTTTAAGAAAGAATATCCCAGGACAGGAGTGTGTCATTTTCATGGGCTGTACTGAGAATTTGACCAAGTTTTCATTTTTTATTAAGGTTCTACAAGGTTTAAGTCACCAATTGCCCTGTAAAATTCTGCCAAAATGCAGACCAATGCGCGCGCACACACACACACACACACACACATGCACAAATAGACACAGACTTCAGAGGATAATTAGAACTGCAGAAAAACCAATTACTGCCAACCTGCCTTCCATTGAGGAGCTGTATACTACACGAGTCAAAAAGAGGCACATGAAAATATTTACAGAGCCCTCGCCTCCTAGACATAAATTCTTTCAACTCTTACCCTCAAAACAACACTATAGAGCACTGCACACCAAGACAACTAGACACAAGAACCATTTTTCCCCCGAACGCCATCACTCTGCTAAACAAATAATTCTCTCACCACTGTCAAACTATTCACTAAGGCTGCATTACTATTACTATTACTAGTCTTCTCATCATTCCTATCACCTATCTCTTCCCACTTATGAACTGCAGAACTGTAACTTTGTTGCTTGTATCCTTACAATTTATATTGATATTGATTGTTTCCTGATTGCTTATTTGTACTCTATGACTATCATTAAGTACTGTACCTTATGATTCATGACAAATGTATCTTGTCTTTTTATGTACACTCAGAGCATATGCACCAAAGACAAATTCCTTGTGTGTCCAATCATACTTGGCCAATAAAGAATTCTATTCTATTCTGTTCTGTTCTGTTCTGTTCTGTAATAACAACATATTAATAATGATAATCTATAATATCCAGTTATTGCTAAAGGGAAAAGCAACATCTGCTAATAGTATTGATTTGTTTCCATAGTGTTCACACCAGTATTTTGACTAACCAGCCCGTCAAGAATTATACTATCCCACTCTGATACTTTTTTTTTAATGAAGAAATGCAGCTGTTGGTATCTAGCACTCTAGAGCTGGATTTCCTAGCTATGTAATTGTCCATGAATCCTGCAGTCTGGGTATTAAAAATCTGGATGAAATTAACTTTAGCAGTAGCAAACCCCAAACTATTATGCCGCTAGAAATTTTTTAAAAAATAGTATGAGTTGTTTAGCAGCCGCATATTAATCTTGCGGGTCTTTTAGCAGCAGCAAACTGGCAGCCTCCTCATTTTTTCCATTCTGGTCACAGTGAATGACGCTCTCTCTCGCACCTTAAGCAATAAGCAAACAATTACTCTAGTCTCAGAGGATGGCTTTCTTCCCTGGTATCTGGAGTACAATTATAAACCATCTCTGTCTTGTTATTTTTCTGTTGCCCTCACTAGTCATGCATGTATAGGCCAGGGTTGGTTGTCAAGAAGAGGTGGAAAGAATGTGTCTGTCTTCTGACTTTTCCACTCAGTTTCACTCCCCAATCTTTTTCTCCGTGTGATTCTCCTTCTCTCTTGCCTTCCGCCGGCCGTCATAGTATTCAGCAGTGAATCCCAATGTTCTGAGTTGTAAGCAGCTGGCTACTAATGGCACTACGACAGCCTTTCCTTCTCCAAGACAGGGAGGTTGGGATTCTTAGCTCTTTGTCTGGCTCTAAATAGCTCTAAGGTTTTGGAGTAATTTGAGCCTTATCACATTTTGAGTCCTGGGTTAGAAAATCAAGTGGAAGGGTGGAGGCGTGGCAATGTCATAAAACTCAATCAATGCTAAAATTAGGCCTAGCAATGGAAAAAGTAATCAGAAACAAGCATGTCTAGAAGGGTGTATGTGCGTGCGTGCATGCGCACGCACACACACATAACCTTTTGGGAGAAGATATATTTCTGTATGGAAAAATATAAACCTTTGATGCAGAAGAAATGTAATATATTTGATAGGAAATTTGAATACTTGGAAGATAGGAATAGAATACATTGGACCCAGATCTATAAATATAAAGTTTAAATTGTGAATGTACCTTTTTATAATAAAAAATATTATACAGAAATATCCCTAAAAGTAGAATCAGAGAGAGGGGAGAGGGAGGGAGAGAGAGAGGGAGAGAGACAGGTGGGGAGAGAGAGCGAAAGAGAGGAGAGGACAGAATATATATGACTGACTGACTGATCCAGGTCAGAATCAGGGGTGGGCTCCGGCAGTCACTACAGCCGGTTCACTTGTGGGTGCGCCACACGACCACATGCTTGATGCGTGTGCACGCGCAGTGTAATAAAAAATTGTTCTGTGCATGCGTAGAAGTAAGAAACAAGAAAGAGGTGCCATAGGCGCCGCCCAGAAAACCAGCTTGGGGCATGGCAGGCCTGGGTCACTGCCAGTTCCAGTGACCCAGGCTGCCAAACCAGTAGTGGTTCAGCCGAACTGGTCCAAACTGGTAGGAACCCACTATTGGTTTGAATGTAAGCCTCTAGTGAATTAAAGTGAGATATTTTAAGAAAGATTGAAGATTGAAATAAAACAAGCCCTTTACTTCAAGGGGCAAAGGAGTTGTGCTGCCTTGCTTTATCGGTTTGAACTGCTTCTTTTGTCACTTGCAATAATTGGAAGAGTTTTCCAGTTAACTACAGGAAGTACTTAAAAAGGCTCTCGCTCAGCATATGCTGGAGGATAAATGCTGAGAAATCTTGACAAAAAGAACCGTAGTACATTAATGACCTTTCAAGATGAATCCAACCTGCTTCCTCAAGTCTCTCACACACACCTACACACACAAACAAATGCCATATTTTGTTATTTTCATCCAATATGTATCCTGTTATGAACTATACTTATTTTTAAAAGTATCTTTATCTGTAAATTGGGAGTTATAATCTGAGAAAACAATAACATGGTAACTACTCACTCTTGGTTTAAAAGTCTCATTTGATGGTAAAAAATGGCTGGCATTCTCTGGACTCTAAAAATTAGATGTTATAAACTAGCAGTGAACAAAAAAATCCCACAATGACAACAATAAAGCGTCCTAGCCAAAAGGAAATGCAAATTTCTATACATCTAAAGCATTGCCAAAAAAAAAAAACCTAATTTGGATGTGTTTAATATAGTTTAATATGAACTGTGGTGGTGCAGTGGTTAGAATAAAGTATTGCTGGCTATCGTATTTTTTGGGATATAAGATACACTGGAGTATAAGACACACTGGACTATAAGACGCACCAGGAAGAAAACAAGAAAAAAATATTTTTTTCCCCTCTGTGCATCGAGTTTTCACCCTCCCCAGCCCTCAGAAGCACTCTGCTCTACACAACCCATTTTCACCAAAAAAAATGGGCTTGGGAGGGCAAAAACATGATGGGTGGAGGGATTCTGCCCGTTTTTGGCAAAAATGGGCTGTGCGGAGCCCTGCAGAGTGCTTCTGGGGACAGGGAAAGGCAAAAATGTGATGCGCGGAAGGTTCAGGAAGCCCAAAATGCCCATATTCAGTCTGTAAGACACACCTAATTTTTCACACACTTTTAGGGGGGGAAAAGATGTGTCTTATATTCCAAAAAAATACAGTAATTCAGTTTGTTGCCAGGAGTTCAATCTTCACCAGTTCAAGGTTGACTGAGCTATTCATCCTTCCAAGATCGATAAAATGAGGACCTAGATTGTTGGGGACAATATGCTGACTTTGTAAACTGTTTAGAGAGGGCTGGGAAGCTGTATATAGGTCTATGTACTATTGCTATGGTCAGTAGGAGTCATGCTCCATTTGATGATGTGATCAATGAAACAGTATGTTGAGTCTTAGCAACCTTATAAAGAGATCTTCTCCAGAATGATCTATCCTCATCCTGGCCTTTTAGGTTTCCCAATAGTGCACATATTGCTTTTGTAACTGAATCCATCCACCTTGCTGTTGGCTATCCCCATCTTCTATTTCCTTCTATCTTTCCTAGCAATAGCAATAGCAATTAGACTTATATACCGCTTCATAGGGCTTTCAACCCTCTCTAAGCGGTTTACAAAGTCAGCATATCACCCCCACAGTCTGGGTCCCCATTTCACCCAACTCGGAAGGATGGAAGGCTGAGTCAACCTTGAGCCGGTGAGATTAGAACCGCTGAACTGCAGATAACAGTGAGCTGAAGTGGCCTGCAGTACTGCACCCTAACCACTGTGCCACCTCGGCTCGGGGTGCATTATAGATTTCTAATGTGTCCAAAATAAGGCAGCATGATCCTTAACATTTGTCCCTCAAGTAAGACATATCTTCATTAGCTATAAATTTACTCAAAAACAAGTTCAAAATTACATTGAAAGCAGCCCGTTGAAGTTTAAGTTATTAAATACCATACAATAAATGGAAATAGAAAGCACATCTCATGGCCACTTGGATGCTGCCCTTTATAAAAAAGCTTCATTTGGAAAATTGATTTTTACCACCTTCTCAAGGTCATCACCTCTAATTCAATACAGAGATAAATAAATTATTCTCTTTCTGATTCATGGCAGTTTCTCATCTGTTCTTTCATATGCTTCTTCCTTCTATGGTAACCTGCATTTTTTTAAAAAAATCCAGAAAACATTAGCTCTATTATTAATAATCTAATACAGCTCAAAACTGTGTTGTTTTTGAATGTGTTAGCTCTAATTGTGATCCGTTCTCCAGAAATACAATTCCATCTTAATCTACAGTGTCTGTTTAGGAGTGGAACAGAAGTTCTAAACAGCTGGACTCATTCTGTGAATGATCCATGATTCTTCAGAGAATGAGCCATTTTCATTCTGAGTGTTGTTTTAATTTCCTCTGAAAACTTACAATATAGGAAATTGTACTTTGCAGAGTTGGAAACATACACTACTGTAAACAGTTATATTGTCAGAGAGCAAACAGTACTCTCTGCCCTTGCTAATGGGTGTGTGTTTTCTTCTTCTCACAGAAAAATTCCACAAAGGCTAGTCTATCATAGTTGTGCATGAATTAACATTTTAAGGAGCTTTCCCAAAGATTGGATTATGACCAATGAGACCAAAAATGTTACAATGAGTAATGATGCTCCTTTCATCCCACCTTCAAATCTCTTTTTTGGGGCGGGTGGGGGGGGATCTTTTCTATTTCCAGTCTTTGCCAATACACTATTAACACAAATACATCCAGCTGCAATTTTACAACATCCCAGGTGGCTGTCAAGTCTTCTGTCATATTGCAGAATGTGTTTTAGGGACTTGTCCTTAATTATATTTTATCATTGGAGAGTGGTAGTATTTGTATATTCCATTGTAAAAATATGCTTTTTGTTGCCTGCCCTAAATATGCCAGTTATGGTACAGCAGCAGCTGAGGGATGATATTGCAGTCTAGTTTATTTTTTTGGGGGGTGGGGAGAGGGTGAGAAAATGTAGAGAATAAAGGAAAGAAGGAAGGAAGGAAGGAAGGAAGGGGAAGGAAGAGAAAGAGAGAAAGAGAGAGGGAGAAGAGGAAAAGAGAGGGGGAGAGAGAGCATTGCATAGTATAGTTTTTAATGTAGTGACAGATGTCTTGTTATGGTGCAACTGTGAAAATTATGGCATAAATGGAATGAAGGCAGATGTTTTATGTTCTATTTTGATTGTATGCTTGCAAATTTATTTTTATTTTGTGAGCTGACCAGAGTCAATTAGAGTTTGGTGGCATCTAAGTTGAATGAAGTTCAAATAAATAAAGCAGCTAACTTGGGCAAGCTGCCCCTAACCATTCACTTCTTGCTTCACATCTTTAACAAACTACATCATGTGGGGTAGGGCTTGGATGGCCCTAGATGGCAGCAAAGTAGATTCTGTTAGCTGCCATCTTCTGCTCATCCAGATTTTTATGGTCCAGATATAATAATCCAAGTGGGAGACCTCACTAACAGCCCTATAGAAACAGGACGGAGATAGTGTACAAATAACCTCTCCTATTGCATTGGCATCCTTCAGTCTCAAAAGACTATGGTATCATGCTCTGGAAGGAGGTCAAGGCTGGAGTGTCTTCTCCAGCTCGAGGCCTGGGTAGATTAATATGAGGGATAGACTGTTACTCAAGCAGCAGATCCCCCCTCTCCACATCACTGAAATAGTCCAATGGAATGGCAGAGCTGATACAAAGGTTCCAGTTGCATCAGAGGAGTTACCAAAACGTGATTGTACACAGTCAAACTGCTACCGGGACTCCGGCTCTGGATTTTGTCTCAAGGTTGACTCCTGAAACCTTTGCCAGTAGTGGATATAGCCACAAGGCAGTGGAGGTTTGTAATCAGAGTTTCCCTTCTCTTAAAAGATAGTTCTGCTGCTTTATCTGCCGTTGGGGAGTAAAGCCCTCTTCCATCTTCAAAACCATTGACCATCTTCTCCTGTAACCCTGGAAAGAGGCACTTATGAGGTGCTACCAGCCAGGCCATCTGGACCAAGGTTTTTTAAGGAGGTGTTGCTCCTCCATCACTCACCCTTGGTCCTGGCTTGTGCAGGCAGAGCCTGGCTTCCCAAATGTTGGTCCAGGAAGCGGGTTTAACTTCTATTATTACTACTATTATTGCTATCCTCATCTGCTGGCTCAGCCACCATCTCAGCAGCAGTTTCAGCAGGAATAGGTTTATCTTATCTAAAAATTCTTGTATCTGTTTGTTTGTGACCATCAGTTGGGCAACAGTTATTGAAGCAAAGTGAATTCAAGTGGACTAACTTACAGAGTGTTTGGACCCATAACTCTCATGGGAAAGAAATTTGTTAAAGTCAGTGGGGAAGCTGACAAGGAAGGTCACAAGTTATTGAGGTCTCCTCTACCCACACATTGTCTCTAAGCCCCTTTACACTTGCTTCACTCTAAACACTCAGAGAACCTTTCGATCTCCCTTCCACTCAGCAGTAGCTACTTACTAACCTGTCTCCTGGTTTTGGATTTTCATCTTCTTGCTGGCCTTATAATCCTTGTTTAAGTCAATGGGAAAGCTGGCAAAAAGTTGAAACTTGATAGGAGGGGAGGGAGGGAGGGAGGGAAGGAGGGAGGGAGGGAGGGAGGGATGATCCTTCCTGCCAGCTTCCCACAAGGAAACTGAAAATAATGATAGATGAAAATAATATCACACATTTATTAAATGCCAGAGTTATTTATACTGGTCAGAATAGAGAAAAAATGGTCAGAAAAAAATTAAAAGTCAATATTTATATGTTAATATGATGTAAGAGAAGTAGGTATGATAGGTTCACCGACAAAACCGCGAAGCCCTTTTCTGCGCCGACATAACCGTGGAGGGCAAATCCGCACCATCCGAAGCGCTAAGCAAAATGTGACCCTAGTGCACCGACATATCCGCGGAGGGCAAATCCGCACCTTCCAAAGCACTTAGCAAAATGCTTTTATTAGCATTCAAAAGTTAACCCTAACCCTAACCCTAACCCTAACCCTAAACCTAACCCTAACCCTAACGCTAACCCTAACCCTAACCCTAACCCTAACCCTAACCCTAACCCTAACCCTAACCCTAACCCTAACCCTAACCCTAACCCTAACCCTAACCCTAACCCTAACCCTTACCTTAACTTAAATTGGCTTTCTGTCGCCGCACTGTTGTAAAGCGCCCTTCTGTCACCGCGCTATTGTTGCTGCGCTGTTGTCGCCGCGGTGATGACATCGCGGTTTTAGCGACGCGGTTTTGTTGGTGCACTTTTGTCGTGCACGCTTTTGTCAGGTCACGGGTATGATAGATATTAGACCAGTAACTATGATGTGTTGGAAATTCCATCACTGGAGGAGATTGACCAATAGGAGAGAATCCTTTAGTCTTCCTTTTAATTTCTTATATATTTTATGTGCAACTTTATTTACAGAAGTTTCAAAATACTAGTTGCAACAATAGTTGGATATAATGAACAAGTGATGCTTTTCATCTTCTAGAATTTGCAGATTTAGAGTTTAGCAGGGTGGTACTGTATTTTTCAGAGTATAAGATGCACCAGAGTATAAGACACATCAAGGTTTTGAAAAAGCAAATAAAAAAAGTTTTTGCGCTCTGCAAACCTCCCCAAAACAGCCCATTTTTACAAAAATGGGCCCATTCCCCCCCCAAAGGCATGAATAGCCTTTAGGGGGCTAGCAGAGTGCTCGGGGGGTGCCCCCCCAAAATGAGCAGAAAATGGCCCATTTTTCACAAAAATGGGTCTGTTTTCTCCCTCCAAAAAAGGCATGAATAGCCTTTAGGGGGCTTGCAAAGTGTTCCTTGGGGAGGGGGGAAAAAAAGCAAAAAAATGGCCCATTTTTTGTGAAAAAGGGACCATTTTTCATTAGAGATAAAGAGCATGGATAGCCTTTAGGAAGTTTACAGAGTGCTCCTGAGTGCTGGCGGGGGGGGGGGTAAAAATGGGTCATTTTTTGCTCATTTCTGCCCTCCCCAGCCCCCAGGAACTGTCTAAAAGTTTCCTAGAGGCTATGCATGGCCATTTTACTGAAGTGGGTGGGGTTTTGGGAGGCAAAAAATGCTGTATTCAATGTATAAGATGCACCCAGATTTTCAGCCTCTTTTTGAGGGAAAAGAATGTGTCTTATACTCCAAAAATGGTACTTCATTGGTATCTGATTCACCCACATTTCTGTCAAGTGATACTTGGTGGATTTTTCCATTCCCACTGTTGTCTTCACAAAAGCTATTTGAAACAGATATGGTAATAACTCTTGTTGGATAGGACTGAGAATTTCCATCCTAGCATACGTAAAGAATATCAGGTTAGGAAGGTTGAGAAAATTTGTCCCATGGCGATTATACAGTTAGAATAACAGTGACAAGGGATCATACCAAAGAGTACTTCTGCTCTAAAAGTCTTAACAATCAGAATCATGCAGTGCCAAACTGAGTGTTCATCTAAGCGAGACAGCACTAAAACTGTGATTAGATGGCTTTCAAAAAGGTAGCAAATGGATCAGGAAGAAATGAATTTGGATAAGGATAAGTGATAAAAGAAAAGGTCATTTCTTGCTTCTAAAAAAACCCCCAAAATCTTGATAAAATAAACCACATTTACCTAACCTACATTTTCTATCACCAAAAGTATGGTTGACATTCTGTACCTGAACATTTCAAGCAAAATACCAACATCTCTAATATTATCTGATTTGAAAAGATGTTACTTTTCTCCACATAGAAACACTTCATTCATTCATTCATCCATCCATTCATCCTAATACGGTCACTGTTTTATTGTGGATGTTAACTTGGATCTATAAGCAACCTCTTCATTTCAAATGGCAAGAAGAGACAAAGACAGAAGAACTTTCAAATATAGAAATTTTTGGCTGGAAAACATGATTTAAGTGCAGGACAATATAATCAAAATGCATAATAATTTGGATGATATAAGGCAAACATGTAAGTGGCATAATTAAATTAAAAGCAGTTGTATTATACAACCATATGTTGCTAAAACCGTTGACATGTTTCACTTCAGTTTAATGATTCTGATATATAATTTATTCCAATGCTTTATAATGCTACAGCTGTGTGTGCTATACACATGGGGGTGTCCCCTGAGAATGTGGAAGCAGATCTATATGCAAAAATAAAATCATTAAGGAATCAAAGCCTTAAAGCTTTTTAGCCATATTTCTATGCTGCTTAGATTGGGGGGGGGGGCATCATTGTTTATCTCAATGGGATTTAGTTCTAACTCAAGACGAATTACAAGTGTGTTGTTAGTGGCTTACGGCTACAGTTCTATACCCATTTACCTGAAAGTAAACCAAACTGAATTATTGATGCTGCATAAGATTGCGCTGCAAATCTTTTTCAAAGCTCTCCATGTTTAGCAGCTTCCAAAACAATATGAGCTAATACATTACCATGTAGCTGCTTAAAAGTTTTTCCATAAGAGCAGTACAATATATATATCTGTCTCTGTCTCTGTATCTATGTATCTATGTATCTATGTGTGTGTGTGTTAAGTTATTCACTTGAACAGAAAAAGGAGTATTTTTCAGTATTGCTTGAGGGAAAGTAGCAGAAATATTATTATTCAATACTGAAAATTATTCAGCATTGGTACATTTTTTAGATTATTCATTAACCGATGTAACATTTCTTGGTATGTGTGCAAGAAAAGAGTACCCAATGAATGGGTTGAAATATGGGCCAAGTAAGTAGCCCTATAGAATTCAGCACTGGTTTTAGGTGGGTTTTTTCAGTATTTCTTTCTTTTTTCTAGAAAAAGTATGTCTTATCATTTCTGTTCTGTGAATGTGATATTAAAACAGAAGGAGCATGGAATGGAAAATATATACCTGTGACCTTACAATATGTTCCTTTATTCTTAAAATTAACAAAAGAATTGGATCAAATACCCCCACTATGGTGCTTTCTGTAAGTGCTAGAATAATTCCTATAATATCAAGTCAGTGCAATGCTTTTTTGAAAAGGTTTTGTTGTATCATAGAACCAGTGAGTTTTCTAAAGCTTAGTTTCCAGTCTCTGATCATTCTCTATTCCAGGCTCTCTGAATGCTTCTTGAAATGTGGTGCCCCAAATCAGACAACGTGTTCAAGATAGAATCTAATCAATATTTCCTATGATTTAGAAACGAATGTAGATGATGCCTCCATCACAAATTCAAGCAAGATGGTTAATTGCATTGCGCAGTTACCTGATAATTAAAATGTCGATAACTAAAAAAAAAATGCTTGAAAGGTAATCATGTCTGGAAAGTGAAAGCAAACTAAAACTGGAACATCAGGACATCATCTATTTATTCTATAATAATGGAGGGAATTCATTGTCATGCAGGCGTATTTTCAATTCTACATTGAAACTTCCCTTGTTTTGCTCTTCCCTGAATTTAAAAATCTCCCAAAATATGCTCCAAAGGATAGGGGTGGGATGGGGTATATTTCTATGGAGATTCTCAATCATCCAGGTCATGGTTGTCCCAAAGGTGCTTTTCAAAAGGCAATTGAACTTTCTTGAGTTTGTGTTTTTCTCCTGGAAGACATTTTGCTTGCCTTCTAAGAAGCTTCTTCAGTTCTGGCTGAATGGTGGGGAATGGAAATATTTATATACCTTAGCACTCATCTGGTCATTAACACTCTGAAAATTGGTTGTTAGCTCTTTGAGAGTAATTGAAGCCACTCAGAGGGAATGGAAGGATTTCCATATCTTAGAGCAGGGGTCACCAAGCTTTCTGACCTCAGGGACTACTATATTCATAATTTTAAATCCTGTAGACCCCTAATATGATCTACCTAATGAACAGTTGGGTGGGCATGGCTAGGTAATCATGTGACTGGGTGGGCATGGCCAACTCGATGACACTTACATCAAGGAATGCCCCACCAGCCTCTACTCTCCCCTCCCCTCCCAGCCACTCCTCGCCTCCCCGCCTGGGCTTCTTAGAACCCCAACAGGAAGCAGTCATTAAAGCTAAACAATCACCATGAGAAAGAGTGGCAAAACATCTGGCTCATTTCAAATTGGATCTGACCGAGGAGGAGGCTCAGCAGAAGCACCTCACTGGGGACTATGAGCATAAGCTTTCCAAGCAAAGGAAAGACCTACGGGAGTGCAAGGCCAGGTATCAGTACCTGGTCAGCCAGTTCCAGGCCATGATGCAGTCCGGCTGAAACAAGGTCTTCCAGCCTTTGCCCAAAGCACCAGGACGCCAAAGCAGATGCCAAGTTGCAATTTCTGCCCGCCTCCAAAAAGAGCAGTTAGCAATAGCAATAGCTGTTAGACTTATATACCACTTCATAGGGCTTTCAGCCCTCTCTAAGCGGTTTACAGAGTCAGCATATTGCCCCCAACAACAATCCGGGTCCTCATTTTACCCACCTTGGAAGGATGGAAGGCTGAGTCAACCCTGAGCCGGTGAGATTTGAACAGCCGAACTGCAGAACTGCAGTCAGCTGAAGTTGTGTGCAGTGCTGCATTTAACCACTGCACCACCTCGGCTCTCAAGACCCTGAAGGGAGAGACTTTCTGTAGCAACACAAACGTTCATTGCACGTATCCGTCCCAGGGGCCATAGTTTGAGAATACCTGATTTAGTGTAATATAAAAAAGGGGGGCAAGGATAGTTGATGCGCCAAATATAGCCTCTCAACTATCAAATGACAACCCGGCCTTCACGTGGTGCCCCCTGTTCCCACCACTCAGGCTCTGTCGACCCTTGGGACTGGCGTCCCCTTGGGTATATCCAGCCGAAACAGCTTCCATGGTTCGCCATAAATTTCCATGGAAGTCGCCTATACCCACGTTGGGTGAAGAGGCGTCGAGTGAGTGAGTAATATAAAAAATGCAAACAATTTTTCTGCGGATCACCAAAATTTTCTTGCAGACCACCAGTGGTCCACAGACCACCAGTTGGTGACCGATGTCTTAGAGAACCACTGATTTTAAAGAGTGGTCAAAGAGGCTATCTAATATTAAAGCTGAACCACCCTCTCTCATCAGAGGAGGAGGGATAAGACACCACCTATCCCCTGCCTACAGCACAATCCATTTAGCAGTCCCAAGAAGGTTCCATTTCTATTGGCACTCTGGTTCAGGTGATACTGGGAATACAAATAAACCCAAAGTGGCCTTAACGACTCTTAGAGAGCTAACAATGAGCTTCAGCGTGAGAATGACCAGATGACTTTTAAGGTATGTAAATGCTTCCATTCCCAACCATTCAGCCAGAACTGAAGAATTTTCTTGAATTATAAGCTCCTTGGTCTTCAAGGAGGAAAGACAAAAACAAAAAAAGATAGTACAGTTAATTTTTGAAAAGCAGCTTTGGCATGCCAGGGCTATGCAACAAAGATGGGGGAAAGCTTATAGGCAAGAAAAAAGATCCATTTTGTCAGCAGTAGATTCAACTCCAAAAGAAACACCGTGTGTGAGTTGTTGGGGGGGGGGGTATATAAATCTGTTTAATAATAAAAACATAAATGTTTACTGTTAGATATCCACCCCCCCCACTGACATACTGAAAGAGGTTTCCACCAAGGTCCTCTGTTCCGGCAGGAACAGAGGTTGAATCTCATTGGTCAAGAGGTCTGACAGATCCCTTTAAAGGGGGATGCTCCCTGACCATTCAGCTGCTGGATGTTTACTTAACTTGCAATAAGGAGCTGTTGTTTACTGAAGCCTACTGTGCAGGGGTGGGTTTCTCGCCCCGTTCCAACCGGTTCAGTTGGAATGGGGCCAGCGGCGTCCTCGTGCATGCGCGCAGTGCACGCATGCGTACTAGCGCCTGTGCGATGCTCCAGCTGCTCCTGGAGGATCGCGCAGGCGCTGTATGTGTTCTGCGCATGCGTGGAAGCGCAGAACTCGTCAAAACCGGGTAAGAAACGCAGGCGGGCGGGTGGATCCTTCAGCGTTCCCGGAAGTTACTTACTTCCGGGTTCACCGACCAACCGGTTCGCGGGGACCGCTGCGAACCGCCTGAAACCCACCCCTGCTACTGTGCCTCCTTTACCCCATCTAACATTTACATACCAAAAAAGCAGCAAAATGGTCCCTATAATGCAAGAGAGAGCTTCCTGTGACTCTTGACTTCATTTTAATCAGGCTTTGATATCATTTCTATCCCCATAGGTTCAGACTTTTAAGAGTTACTGTATCTTCCTTTCTCTGAAGCCCTCTGTTTGGGGTAAAATAAGTGTGTCATAAATAGAGTGGGGGGGGGAGGTTGAGGAAGAAAAGGTGCTGCATTATATGATTGTTTGTGGCTCCAGCTTGCCTCTCCTCAGGAATGTAGAACTCAACCGAATACAACATCCTTGCTCTTATGTGTCGTAAGGCTCCATTTTCATTCATTGCTTAACTAGAATTTGCAAAAAGCAATAAGGATTCTAAACCATATTTTCTATAGAGTTACTGAACTGTAAGTGCATGGCAATTTTCTTTCTTTCTTTTTATATTAAAGGTGTTATATTTAATGAAAGGAAATCATTTCCAATTTGTTTCTCGGATCCTGTAGCTATGTAAAAAAAAAAAATCAGGTGAATTATGCCCTGGAAGATTATGTGAGTAAAATAAAACAAAATATGCGCCTGTGCATCTTTAGAAACAAATCAGCTATAATTGTTTGAAACAATGATGTGCCATTTTGGTTTTTTCATCTCTTTTGCATGATGAAAGGGAGGTTTTTTTTCTTTTCTTTGCACAGTGTCTAATCACAATGTATACCTTTAATGCTGAGCACTATCCCAAAATGTGCTTGCAGATTTATGGTTCACTGGTCTTGTGCCAATAGAACAAGACATTCAATTATATTCTATTTTTAATGGGTGCAAAATAATATTTTATAATGAACAATTAGTCATTTCAAAATGTTCAAGGTAGAAGATCCCTATAGGCTAATCTTGACAATGACTTTCTAACTAACATTTGCAGTTAGCATGACCTTCAATTCTTTTCTTTTTTTCATTTTAAGGAACCTGTGCTACAACAAAAGAATTTAAAAAATATATTTCCAATGATGGTATCACTGATAAAACACTGATAAAGAAGGATGCGGATAGAATTCTATGAGCAGCAGTTTATTTAGCAAAGGATAGCAAGGGCTTCAAAATGTGATGGTTTATTACCCATTTGTTTTTGCAATGAATGCCTTATGGATTGGAGAACAGAATTGTGCACATCTTGGGGTTGTGGGGAACATCAACAAAGTTTGAAGGGAATTATCTCTTTGAAGCAAATTCATAAATTAAGGATGGGACCTGCTTTGAAGTGGCAAATCAGGTAGCTGTGAAGTGGTTTGCAGCACTGGAAGGTGTGGGCTAGATAAATTCTTGATTGATTCTGAGATGTTACAGGCAATAGATGATGTGATGCTAATGGAATGATACATTTCTAGGCAGAAGATTGATCAGTCCGATTAATATTCCTAAGCCAAGACTTTTTTTTAAGTCTGCATGAGTGAGTCAGATTCAAGTTTCTTGACAAGGAGTGCCAAGCTAAGATAGGCATTGGCTCTAATATTTACTCTTTTTAAAAATAGGGATCATCAAGTCTATAAGTGCCACTTATTCTGTGCCAGCTTCTTTCTCTGTGATGTTCCTATCTTTGCTGCATTAAATTTCACTGTGCCAGCTTCTTCTCTTGGCCCGTGCACAAAGACACAACTCTGACACAACAAAGACCTGGCAGTGATGAGGGGATCCTTCCCGGGGGCAACCAAGCTGGCCAACCAGCTTTGCCAACCTTCCTGGCACACTTACAAGACATTGGTTAAAGGCAATAAAATTACACCAACCCCACATTGCACAATTTTCATCCAATTTTGCCAAAAGGGGATAGAAGGCACTTTGATGTTGCAGCCAGTTGCAGCCAATGGACAAACCATTTCAAAGAGAAGTTGCATATTTTTCTCATCTTACTTAAATCGCTTTGCCTTCAGATCATAAAACTAAATCAAATTAGGCACTGTATGAATTTTAGTACCCAAAGCAAAGCAAATCAGGGTTGATTTACATTGCTGGCATTGGCAACACTGCATCTACAATTTCTATAGAAGAGCCCACAACACCCTAATCAAACAGTGCTGTTTAGTATTATTGTTGAATCTTTTAACATTCTGATGTTCTCATGTGAGGTTGTTTTTTTAACAGCACCATATACTGAGTTGACAACTCAGCAGTTTATTGCTGTGAAGAAAAAGCTTAATTGATTTAATAGCTAATATTTGTTCTGTACGTGTAATGTGTTTTAGGGACTAGACAGTGACTGCCATTTAGAACCTATCTGAGTTGACATTTTAATTGGACTACCCACAATGATTTCAGTCCTTTCCATGGCCAGACATTACAACTGAGATTCCATTTATATATCCTTGGATTTCTTTTCTTGTTTTTGTTGTTTGATTCAGATAGCATCAGTGGTGGGTCCCTACTGGTTCGGCCAGGTTCAGCCTGGTTTGGCCGAACTGGTAGTGATTTGGTGGCCTGGGTCACTGGAACCAGCAGCAACTCAGGCCTGCCCCGCCCCCGAGCCTTTGGCACCACTTTCTTGTTTTTTGCTTCTGCACATGCGCAGAACAATTTTATTGTACCGATCATGCGTACGCAGCATGCATCAAGTTCACAGTGTGCACACAAGTGAAGCAGCCGTAGGGCCTGCCGGAATACACCCCTAGTTAGCATGATTTTGAATCCTCTTGCCTGGAATACATTCACACCCACACATGTTTACCCAATCTGGAGAGAGCCTTTTGGAAATCTTCATAATCCTTTTGTTTAATTTGCAAAGCTGAGTAGTTTAATATTTAGCAGCAGGAAACTTGGCCAAAAACCAGGCATCTCTAACTCCATCATTTATAAAGAAGTTGAGTGGTCTCTGTGGGACATCACATTGAATACAACTCCAGTTTGAAAATTGTCCACTTACACCTTCTCTCTGTTTCTTGTTCTTTAGCCAAGTTTATAGTCTAGAAGAACACCTGACCTTCTGTTCCACAGCTGCTGAGCTTGTTTAAGAGCCAGTGGCAGGGACTTTGGCAAATACTTCTTGAAAGGTCAGGTTTACAATTTTCACTGGATCACCACTCTCTACTGCCTTGTTGACACCTTCAGAATAATCTAGAGGGTAATTGAGATGAAATTTACCATTCCAGAATCCATATTGATTTCTTAGCAAGGGCAATTCTATGTATTTAATTAGTTTTTCATTAATAATGCTTTCTATTTCAAATACGCATTAAGCTAATTGCACTGTAATTTCTACATCACTCTAGATTCTTTTTTTTAAAAAAAAAATGGAGCTGGATGTTTTCCAGTTCCCAAGCACAGACACTGACTTTGAAAAGTAGTTGCATATTTTCCACATCTTGCTTTTCAAAGAAATCCCAGATGAATAATATCTTGACCTTGACATTTGTTTATTTTTAATTTATCCATTATGTTTATAACTCCATCTTTGTTATCTCTTTTTTTGTCTCAGATCATCTGATTCTGTAAAAGTTAACTTAGGCAGGGACACATATTTGACATTCACAACAGTGGGAATAAAGCAACACATTCACAGTAATTTCTCTTATCTCCTTTAGCGCCTTCAATCATTCAACAATCTTAGTTTCCTGACTTAAATGCACTTAAAGAATACTTTTATTTTTATCTTAATATAGTTTGCCCTATACTGTTATGCTTTTTTTCTGACTGTAACATGGACTTCTTTTGCCAAAGTTCATGTAGCTTTTGGTTCTCTTTGGGCAAAATGGCAATTTTTGGAAGAAAGCGTCCATATCTTTAAGTGCTTCTCTCATCAACCATTTTAAGTATCTTCTTGAAGTACATGGCCTCTTTCAAGTTCAGACCTATATGTTCTAAATGAGCATCTCTTATTTCAGTTTTTATTTCAGTACTTTGGAAAGACTTGAGTCTTTTGAGTCTCCATTTCAATTTATTTTTATCAAGACCTCATTGTTTGAAAATTTGTTCTGGTACCCTCCTGACTTAAGTGGAGACGTTTTTTGTTGTTGTTGTTGTTCAGCCTTGTTTTATTTTATTTTTTAAATTCCAGTGCTCACAAATCACAACTACTCTTCCTGCTGCTGTCATCACAACACATATTGTGACCTTTTGGCAATGCCTGTCTAATTGATTCTGTGCATGAAATGAATAGCATTTCAGAATAAGCTACAATGCTAGTCCTGGATTTCAGCATCCCACTGAAAAATCTGGATTTGGCTTCTAGGTCCACAAAGGGTTGTTGTCTGGCTTAGAAGATTCCATGTTACTATCAACATAAACAGAACTTCAAGATAGAACTTTGGAAGGAAAATGCCAAACCTGTACTGCTCCTTCATTGAAGCAGCCAGCTTGGTCTTCTTATTTCTGGACACTAGGAGTAGAGCTTGTGAAATCATGAAGTGAACATAATTGTTAGTTGGGTTTATATCTCCATACAGAGATCCTACATAAATGTTTTCAATCAACTGCCTAGAAGAAAAGAAATAAAAAACTCATAACTGCTTCAGTAAGTGAGCTTGGATGGATGGATAGATGGATGGATGGAAGGATAGATGGATGGATGGATGGATGGATAGTATTAAACAAATAGAATAACAGTTGGAACTTGGAAGTCTTCTAGTCCAACTCCTTGCTTAGACAGGAAACTCTATACTATTTCAGACAAATGGTTGTCCAATCTCTTCTTAAAAACGTCCAGTGTTGGCGCATTCACAACTTCTGAAAGCAAGTTGTCCCACTGATTAACTGTTCTAACTGTCAGGAAATTTTGAGGTTCTCTCTTAGTTCTAGGTTACTTCTCTCCTTGATTAGGTTTCAACCATTGCTTCTTGCCTTCTATCCATTGCTTCTTGTCCTGCTTTCAAGTGCTTTGGAGAATAGCTTGACTCCCTCTTCTTTGCAGCAATCCCTGAGATATCAGGTCACCCCTCATCCTTCTTTTCATTAAAAAGTCATTCTTTTTATTAAATAGCAATAGCAATTGCAGTTAGACTTATATACCGCTTTGTAGGGCTTTCAGCCCTCTCTAAGTGGTTTACAGAGTCAGCATATTGCCCCCAACAACAATCCGGGTCCTCATTTTACCCACCTCGGAAGGATGGAAGGCTGAGTCAACCCTGAGCCGGTGAGATTTGAACAGCCGAACTGCAGAACTGCAGAACTGCAGTCAGCTGAAGTAGCCTGCAGTACTGCATTTAACCACTGCGCCACCTTGGCTCTTAAACAAGTCCAAGAGGAAGGGAAAGGGGAAATCCACCTAGCAGGACACATGCCTTTCTGAAAACTCTATAATATGTTTTTGCATCTTGAGTTTGCTAGCTATATGGGACTTGGCATCTCCTTATTTGCTCTTACTACCAACATTCACTCCCCATGAAAACTGAAAGTTGAAAAGCCTCAAGTTGACATTCTTCAATCTAGCACAAAGTTCCAAATAAATCAGCACTACAAATCTCAAAATTCCTAAGCGCCATGGTCCCACCATCTGTAAATTTTGACAGCAGAATTACACGTTAACATCGTGGGCACATCATTTGGAAGGGTGACTTACATTTTGTTTTGTAGTGCAAAATGGATTAATGCTCAGAGTATGTATTTCACTTAAAAGTGCTGCATAAAACATGCATAAGAGAATATATAGCTAACCATGATGAACTTACTTCTTTTTGGTTGCTTCTGATATAGTATTCCATTATCACTACCAAATACAGGCAAAAGACTTTAAAAGATATTTATAATATGATGAGGGTATGTGAGGTTATATGTATGAGATATACACAACACATAATAGCCACCCTATTGCTTTTGTGACAGAATTTGAGACAATTGCAACAGCATGCTGTTTGTTTCAGTCCACAGAGTGATGTTTTACCCTAAAATAGAGAAAAATATGACCTTAAAAAATCTTCTGCTATACCGTTAAAAGGGATATTTCATTTCGTGGATTCCACCAGTCCTTTACAAGTTTAGCTATATTGGTCTCATTTGTCCATCTGCTCAAAGCTTCTGAAATGGAGAGGGAGAAGGAGAGGGAGAGGGAGAGGGGGAGGGAGGGAGGGAGGGAGGGAGGGAGAAAGAGAGAGAGAGAGAGAGAGAGAGAGAGAGAGAGAGAGAGAGAGAGAGAGAGAGAGAGAGATGTTCAGTTAACTTTATACCCTCAAGCTTCTTAATCTTTATCTCATTAGGAATCAAGGCCTTAATCCAGTTAAGTTACGACAAGGATCCTGAGGACACAACTGAATGATTATAGGATAAGGGAAGAACCTAAATATAAAGGCAATTCTGAAGTAAATAAAGCAGGAAAGTGTGGCATTCAGGCAATTATTCAGGGATTGAAATATCCAATTATTATAATTGCTGTTGTTGCTACTGTTGTTATATTTTCTCATATCAAAAAGAATTTACAACACATCCGCATTATGTCTGGCTTAACACCAGAGGATGTTCAGGTTTGATTTAAAGTGAAAATGTTTCATTGGACTTGCTGTAGTGTGGCTGACCTAAATCAAATCTAATTGTGTGTTGTTAGAACAACTCGGGTCTAAATTATCTATGCTGCACTGCACCAAGCAGCATTTTTTTAAAAATGGGTCAGAAACATTGAACCATATTTGTCAGCTTCACCACCTGCCATTTACATGGAAAGCATAACTGCATAGAAATCACAAACAGTTGCCACATTGAAAGAGAGGAGCTTCATTTTGCAAAATGCTCACTTGGGGGATAACTTAAGCTGAAAAATGCTGTCCCAAAACGATGATAGGAAACAAAGAGCAAGCAAGTTTCTGTACAGGTCTTGTTGCCCTTTTATTTGATAATAGCTCGTAAGTGTGTTCGACACTTGAATTAATCTACCTTCAACAAAGCTGCCTTTTTCAGCTTAAGTATTTCATGCTGTAGAGTGATTTTATTAGTAAAATTTATCCCAAAAAGCTTCTTTCTCTCTCCTTCTCTTCTTCACTCCCTCGCTCCCCCCCTCCCTCACACATGCACATATTTGTATTTATTAGTTTGTCAAACATGTTCAACATAGCAGGTATAAATATAAACATGCATATAAATGAAATAAATGAATATAAATAGATGGGGACTGTAGGACAGGGACATTAGGCACAACAGACTCAGGTAGAGCATTCCAGGCTTTAACCACTGAAATCATATTTTCTGCAATCAAGTTGGAAGCGGTTTATCTTGAGTTTGTATCTATTGTTTGCCCATGTATTATTGAGGTTGAAGCTGAAGAAGTCGTTGACAAGTAAGATGTTGTAGCAAACAATTTTGTGTACTGTGCTTAGATCATACTGCAGGCGGCGCAGTTTCAGATTGTCCAAGCCCAAAATTTCAAGTCTAGTGGCATAGGGAATTCTATTGTGAGTAGAGGAGTGAAGTACTCTTCTCGTGAAGTACCTTTGGACCTGCTCAGTTGTATTCATGTCCAATGTACAGTGTGGATTCCAGGCAGATGAGCTGTATTCGAGAATTGGTCTGACAAAGGTTTTGTATGCCCTAGTTAGCAATACAATGTTACCGGAGAAGAAGCTTCGGAAAATTAGGTTAATAACTCTTAATGCCTTTTTGCCAATGCTGTTACAGTGGGCTCTGGAACTTAGATCATTTGAGATGAGAACTTCTAGGTCCTTGACCTTGTGTGAGTGTGTGTGTGTGTGTGTGTGTGTATGTGTGTGTGTGTGTTATATACTTTTTTAAAAAAAGAATGGGATTTTGTTTTTTATAAGGAAACAAACCAAACCTATTAGGACAGTGCAACCTTTATAAAGATTGGAAGAACCTCTCTGCTACGGATTAAAGTAGCCATGTCCTTTTGGAGGCTTTTGCATGACATTTACAAAAGATGCTGCTACTTTAAGGCATCAGCTCAAAAGAGCACCATCCTTTTTAAAGCAAAAGTGCGTGTTTGTGTGGGGGGAATGTTACTGTTTCATGAATAGCAGAGAGGTTCTGGCTTGGCTGAGATCCAGAATGCCTCTTCCAATTTATTAGGTTCTAAATGCATTTAAAGTGTAAACCCTCATTACTATGAATGAAACCTATTCTATAGCAGGAATGTTAAACTGGTGGCCCATGGCCCAGATGTGTCATGGATAGGTCACAGCTACTCCAGCTCTGCAAATGGGAAGAACATTGAGAATGGTCACGTGACGGCAATGTGACACAACAGTAGAGGTGAATTATTACCCATATCCTATAGTAAGAGAGGAAAAGGCAACAAAATCTGTATGCGCTTCAACCATCCCAACTAACAAGGCTAGATGTTGTGGCAGGTACAAAATATTGGGAACTGTACAAAAGCTTAGTTTTTTAAGTTGAGGAAGACTTAAATACAGCATAGGCAAAAACTTTCATGGACAATAATTCATCTAGTTCTCCAACTATGCACAGCCAATATGCACAATTGCAATCCAGGCCTTTTTAAAGCCCCATAATTTATTAGATGGGCCTTTCAATAAATTGGAATGTATTCTCCAATTATTATTAAAAGCACCAATGGAACTCATCGATTGCTCTGAATAATGTCATTCTGCACAAAATTTTCTCTGTAAACGTATTTCATACACACTTTCCCTTCTATTCGGTTTGGCTTGCAATGATTTCCTCATTTATGCCTACAAAGCACATTTGTACAAAAAAAAATTATGTCAAATGCATGAGTTGGAAAGTATCTTAGTAGTCCAACTCCACTCCCTGCAGAAATCTACCAAACTATTTCCAACAAGAGATCAACCAGCCTCCATTAAAATAATAATAATAATAATAATAATCCAGTGAGAGGTAGTCCACCACTGTTTCAGGTAGCCTCTTCCTCAAGCTCAATTGTTCTTAACAATAGAGAATACCATGATTTTTCCTACTTGTGAATTTTAACATATATGTAATGGGAAGAATAAATGATTGGATATACTTGAAACTAGCATAAATCTGGTAGAAACCAGTTCATCTACATTTCTTCTCTGCATGCAACTTCTACCACTGAGCTTAAGCCTTTTCCCATTATGGTTAAAAAAAAATACAGACTAACTACAGTATATAAGGTTGGCGGCTGTGAAACACTAGATCTTTTCTCAATCAAATAATGACATTTAGCAGAAAGAAAACAAAAATGTAAGAGCCTGAAAGTTGGATCCGAAGCCTTGATCACCATTGTGTTGGCTTAATTGATCATTTATCCATTTAAATTAAATAAAACTACTGACCCTTATTTCCAAAACTTAAAGACGATATTTTTCCTCCATTCTGCTTGGCACAACTGTCTCTTTACCACTCTCCAGTGTGATCCACAAAACATTTAATCAAGCATTTGTTAAAGCTGTTTAATTGGAGGCAGAGTTGGCAGTACTATTTGTGGCCCTTACTCTCTATCAATTAAGCACTGCAGAAAGTTTTACCATTACTAATTACATTCTGGCAATTGTTTTCTCTAACAAGCTCCCCAATGTCTAATGTCATTTGCAGAAAGCATGCAGATCAAACTGGGGAAATTGCACCAATTGTTATCACTTGAGCAAGCTGCGTTATCATGCATAGCAATTGGAGTGGACTTGCTGGGAAGTAGATCAGCATAATGAATTTTGCCATGGGAAGGCTCAGAGTGATAGGACGGCAAGGCCAAGGAAGAGTGCCAATACAAAGCATGAAAATAATCTAATTATTTCTCAAGGAGGATTCTTGTAATCCATTATTTTGCTACATATCCCTATTCATTAACTTTGCCTCATCACTTATGGATTACTAATTAGCATGCATAAGTATGCCATTTTTTTTTCAAAAGTGCTATGTTGACTTTACAGTCATCTTCTTACAGCTGGGCTTCCTCTCCACTTTATCCCACCAGCCAAGAAAGATCAATTTCATGAAATGTCTGTTAGCTTCTGGTTCCCTTATTTCGATTGTTAATTCCAACCAAAAAAAAAATCACTTTGGCTGATTTATGTTTGCAAAAAGCAACTTTTCCTGATCTGAAATGATGGAAGTGAGAAAAGATTTGATGCAAATATGTAAAAGTCATGCATTTCATAAACACATAAGAAGAGAAAAGCTTTTTCCTCCCACATAGCATTAGAACTCAAGGTAATTCATTAGCACTAAGTGCAGAGAGATTTAGGACCAATAGTTTAAAAAATATACTACCCCATACATTGCATAATTAAAGTGGAATTTGCTGTGAATGCATATGATGATGATGACAATCAAGTTGAAAGTAGATTGAATAGGTTCCTGGAGTTATCAGGTTATCAAAATTTACTAATATTTATAGTTGTTTACTGCTATGGGCATGTACGAACAAGATGGAGGGAAAAGCTCAAGTGAGATTTGAAGGGTAACTAAACCTCAGGATCTATACATTTTTTCAGAACTGTGTGTCAATCACAGTGATGGGCACTTGGTTTCCACTGGCTGTTGATTTCCAGTATGATCCATCATAAATTATCTGTTCTCTTTGGAGTATCTGCAGTGAATTTCAGTATTTTTATCTGTTATTCTAAGTATCTAGTCTTCCAAGATGGAAACATTTTTGTTGAGTGATAAGAAAAAGCACTACCAACAGTATTCATTCAAAAATGAATCCAAAGGGTCTCCTTTGTGATCACATTAATTTTTAAATTTAATTTTTATTACAGAATTTTAAGAAGGATTAGTTTTAAGTAAAACTAATACAAAGCAATATAAAGGAAAAAAAGAAAACAAATAGAAAGAAATCAAAGAAAATGCTAAAAGCACAAAAAGAAGGAACGAAAAGTCAATGAAAAAGAGAAAAAAATTAAAAGATACAAAGAAATAGTTTCCAATGTTCTTCACAGTAGTTAAGTACAATTATAAATTTATCTTACACTTTTACAAGAGTTTACAAGTTACAAGTTACAGCTCAGTAATCTTCAAAACCATAAATCGGTTCTTTTTTCCATTTGATGCAAAAAGTTCAGAAGTGATTTTCAGTCAGCAATAAATGTAAATATTGTCTCTTCCTGACCTTATTAACATGCATTTCTCCAGGCTTTGAGTTGACAGAAAGGAGTAGCTCAATCTGTGCTGTTCCAACAGCTAAGCACTATTCTGCCTCACTCACCCAATTGTTTAATGTTTAATTACTTTAATATTTAATTAATTAATGTTTAATATTTAATATTGTTTAATATGCTGAAGGTATTAAAAAAGGTAAAAGGTAAAGGTTTCCCCTGTCCAATCAAATCAGACTCTAGGAGGTAGTGCTCATCTGCATTTCTTATCCAAGGGAACCAGTGTTACCTGAAGACACTTCCGTGGTCATGTGGCCAGCATGACGATATGCTGAGTTGCATAGAACTCTGTTAACTTCCCTTTGAAGTGGTACCTATTTATCTATTTGCATGTTTTCAACCTACCACATCGGCCAAAACTGGGGTAAGAACTCATCAGCAGTGATATTCAGCAGGTTCTGACCAGTTCTGGAGAACCAATAGCAGAAATTTTGAGTAGTTCAAAGAAGCACCTCTGAATGGCCCCGCCCCCATCTACAGGGTGGGGCATAACCTTTTCCTAGGGGGTCACAGCAAGATCGACAGCAGTTTACAACTTCCGCGACACCTCATTTTAAAGCCCATAAAAAACTGAATTGAATGAGCTATTAAATGTTAAATTTGCTTTAAGAATGGCTGGAAAATTCGATTCGGAAGAACAAAGGATCATTGACAGAATAAAATGCATTGCCTTTCGAGAGGCTCGCGATGCTGGAGCGACGTTTATCAATCCACCTCGTTTGAATGCTGTTCGAAGGGCTAATGGTGGTCATACTGACTATTAAATCGTGTCAATAAACTCAGTTTTTGATGGGCTTTCGAATGGTGTATGAATTATTTGTGTTGTTATTACAAGTGTTGCTGTGACCCCCTAGGAAAAGGTTATGCCCCACCCTGTATTCTCTGCCTCCTGAGTCCCAGTTGATTGGGAGGAAATGGGGATTTTTCAGTAACCTTCCCCTGGAGTGGGGAGGGAATGAAGATTTTACAGTATCCTTCTCCTGCCATGCCCACCAAGCCATGTCCACAGAACCGGTAGCAAAAAAATTTGAATCCCAACACTGGAGCTCATCCCATCACACTGCGCTTGCGTCTTGGACCTGGACTATCAGCTTTCCAGCTGACAAGCTCAGCATCTTTAACTAATGAGCCATTATGGCCCCATATTAAAGAAAGCAATTGGTAAATTCCTCTATCTTCCTCTTCCCAAAATATTCCCAACAGAGGGAAAAATAAGTCACTGTCCTTAACATGTCCTTGGGGAGTCTTGGGTGACTGTGGGTAGATTTCTAAGAAGAAAACTGTGTCTAGATTCCATGTTGCCTGAGAGATAAAGCAAAGGCGCAGAGTGTTCCTCACCAGTGACTTTTCAATGAATTTATTTCTGAACATTTCACCTGTCTTCTGAAAGACCAATATTCTCATGTCCAAATATCTGGACAAGGAAGCACAAGAGGGTTCCAGATGTAGCAAAAGGGAACTCCTTGCCTATGTTCCACCTATGCTCAACCAATCTATCTACTGAACTGTAGTTGGATTCTGCATTCTTGAAACATGTCAGTGAAAGTCATGCATTTTTTAATATTGAATTTAAAAGTACCTCTCCTGTTCCATGTAATTAAACCTTTTGCTGTTAGCAACTGGAAACACCACACATTCACAATCGCCACAGGAATGTACAACTCTGAACGATCAGGTTCTTCATTCACATCAGATACTATACATTTTCCATCATTTAAAGATTCAAAAATTGTAAGAACAAGTATAATGTGTCCACTGTATTTCAGAATAGTCTTTTTACTGAGGTTCTTTTAGAGCATAAGCTATTTTAATGTCTTAAATATGCTTATTACACAGGGCACAATTTATTAGGCATATATATATATAACTCAGCCAAAATCACAGGGTATATTTTATATCCCTTGTACTGAATTTCACCATTTCTGGGCAAAATGATCTTTCAGAGGAAAGTGGTTGCATTGTTTTCAGAGCAGGCAAACAACAAAATAAATCAAACTAATTAAACAACACTACATTAAAGAAATCCTGATCTGAATCCAGAAATTCCGGTGAATAGGTTGCACTTGAAGATTAATGAGCATGCAAACATTTAACTCCTGAAAGTTCCAGCTTTGGCTTTTTCCCTGATTTATATTGGAGACAAAACTTTTCAAAGGGAAGGGTATATTTTTTCCACATTTGCTATCAGGTCAGAGGTATGGAAAGCAGCAGGAAATCAGGACTGATGCAAGAAGTTTATTTGCACTGATTGCAGCCACTCTGGAAATTCAAATGACCCTTTTTTGATTGCTCCAGTTCAAACATTTGCAACTTCTCTTGTGTGCCAAACAAGAAATCAATGTCTCCTTGTTTCCCTTGAACCTCTGTCTACGGGCTCTCGGACAGTGGTCTCCAACCTGTATGGCTTGGCGGACCAATGGAGGCAGTGGTGATGGTGGTGTGAGGGGAGGGGATGGTTTTGCATGTGCTCATCCCCCACTTCCATGGCCTGGTTCCAAATTGGCCATGGCCCAGCACCAGGCTGCCAATCTGGGAATCCCTCATCTAGGGAACCTAGATGGGTTTTTCTATAATTTTATCTCTACAACAACCCAGCGAAGTGAATTGGGTGAAGAAGTGATGACTTACCAAATTAACTTTGTACTTCAATAGAGACTCACAATTGGCTTTCCACAGTGCCATCCTAACATTTTATTTTAGTTTTTGCCAAGCTTGGCACCATCCACATTTTCAGGCTTTGGCATCCTATAGTCCACTTATTTGGAGATGGGGGGAAAGGCTATTTTGACTAGCGTAGTATATCTTCCTGTTCTTTCACATGCATTTTAGTAAAAATCATAGATATTTGCTCAAACACACACACGCACATACACACAGAGGCAAAAAACGTTGAAATATGATGGTGCCGCTGCACATAGATAGCAAAAGAAGCAGATATAATGTTGCTTTTAGTGGCAGCTGCTGGAACAGTAATTCAGGCCTCAGTAATTCAGCATTCTGTGGTTTTATTTTACAAATAGCAAAAGGTACAAGTATGTACAGTCAATGGAGAATCATAGCCAGTTAAAATGTGAAATAATTTAGTGTCCACATTTCCTTTTTCAGTTCCATTGAGATTTTAGATAGCTTTCTTGTAGCTATAAAAATAAAACACCTCTTCTACTTGGCTGCAGTTAAGAGCTACCAGGGTTAGGAGCTTACTCTGTTTCTTTCTCAATTTAATGTCACAACATCTGTTCCTTTCTCATCAAATTCTCAATTCATGGTGCAGGACAGGAAGAGGAGGAGGAGGAGGAGGAGGAGGAGGAGGAGGAGGAGACTATTACCTTACAGAGAACTAAAATATGATGTAAATACTACTATCAAAGACAAAGAACCAAGTTAGAGATCAAGTGATGTTTTGTCATCACTGAACAATCTCTGAATGACTACTTACACTGTTGGTCAATAAAACCAGCACGCATATTGCCTTGGATATTTTCCAGCAGATTGATATAAGACACAGGAGCCAGGAGAAAAGAATGCTATAATATGACAGATTAAAAAAAAAATTTCTTCTTGGATTGCTACAATGGTTGCAGTGACATGTGGTGAAACTTATGGCTGGTGAGGGAAAAAGAAACAAAGCGGCTTTTGCTCGCCCCGCAGCTATGTCCAAAATAGAGGCGTCACAGCAAGTCGTCCC